>NW_026605437.1:0-66157 GCF_945859685.1 Eupeodes corollae
ATCCTTCAGGATGCTCCAAAATGACTCATCTATATCTATAATGATAGATCTTGATTAGGAGTATCTTTTTCTAGTACATGTCAAGTATCTATTTTGAAGTCTTGATCGATTTTGGGGGTTGGGAAGGATCAGCGTGATGGTTTTGGGTGTGATTTGATTTTCGTCTAGAACATCAAAAATCCTTCAGGATGCTCCAAAATGACTCATCTATATCTATAATGATAGATCTTGATTAGGAGTATCTTTTTCTAGTACATGTCAAGTATCTATTTTGAAGTCTTGATCGATTTTGGGGGTTGGGAAGGATCAGGTGATGGTTTTGGGTGTGATTTGATTTTCGTCTAGAACATCAAAAATCCTTCAGGATGCTCCAAAATGACTCATCTATATCTATAATGATAGATCTTGATTAGGAGTATCTTTTTCTAGTACATGTCAAGTATCTATTTTGAAGTCTTGATCGATTTTGGGGGTTGGGAAGGATCAGGTGATGGTTTTGGGTGTGATTTGATTTTCGTCATAGAACATCAAAAATCCTTCAGGATGCTCCAAAATGAATCATCTATATCTATAATGATAGATCTTGATTAGGAGTATCTTTTTCTAGTACATGTCAAGTATCTATTTTGAAGTCTTGATCGATTTTGGGGGTTGGGAAGGATCAGGTGATGGTTTTGGGTGTGATTTGATTTTCGTCTAGAACATCAAAAATCCTTCAGGATGCTCCAAAATGACTCATCTATATCTATAATGATAGATCTTGATTAGGAGTATCTTTTTCTAGTACATGTCAAGTATCTATTTTGAAGTCTTGATCGATTTTGGGGGTTGGGAAGGATCAGGTGATGGTTTTTGGGTGTGATTTGATTTTCGTCTAGAACATCAAAAATCCTTCAGGATGCTCCAAAATGACTTATCTATATCTATAATGATAGATCTTGATTAGGAGTATCTTTTTCTGAGTACATGTCAAGTATCTATTTTGAAGTCTTGATCGATTTTGGGGTGTTGGGAAGGATCAGGTGATGGTTTTGGGTGTGATTTGATTTTCGTCTAGAACATCAAAAATCCTTCAGGATGCTCCAAAATGACTCATCTATATCTATAATGATAGATCTTGATTAGGAGTATCTTTTTCTAGTACATGTCAAGTATCTATTTTGAAGTCTTGATCGATTTTGGGGGTTGGGAAGGATCAGGTGATGGTTTTGGGTGTGATTTGATTTTCGTCTAGAACATCAAAAAATCCTTCAGGATGCTCCCAAAATGACTCATCTATATCTATAATGATAGATCTTGATTAGGAGTATCTTTTCTAGTACATGTCAAGTATCTATTTTGAAGTCTTGATCGATTTTGGGGGTTGGGAAGGATCAGGTGATGGTTTTGGGTGTGATTTGATTTTCGTCTAGAACATCAAAATCCTTCAGGATGCTCCAAAATGACTCATCTATATCTATAATGATAGATCTTGATTAGGAGTATCTTTTTCTAGGTACATGTCAAGTATCTATTTTGAAGTCTTGATCGATTTTGGGGGTTGGGAAGGATCAGGTGGATGGTTTTGGGTGTGATTTGATTTTCGTCTAGAAACATCAAAAATCCTTCAGGATGCTCCAAAATGACTCATCTATATTCTATAATGATAGATCTTGATTAGGAGTATCTTTTTCTAGTACATGTCAAGTATCTATTTTGAAGTCTTGATCGATTTTGGGGGTTGGGAAGGATCAGGTGATGTTTTGGGTGTGATTTGATTTCGTCTAGAACATCAAAAATCCTTCAGGATGCTCCAAAATGACTCACTCTATATCTATAATGATAGATCTTGATTAGGAGTATCTTTTTCTAGTACATGTCAAGTATCTATTTTGAAGTCTTGATCGATTTTGGGGGTTGGGAAGGATCAGGTGATGGTTTTGGGTGTGATTTGATTTTCGTCTAGAACATCAAAAATCCTTCAGGATGCTCCAAAATGACTCATCTATATCTATAATGATAGATCTTGATTAGGAGTATCTTTTTCTAGTACATTGTCAAGTATCTATTTTGAAGTCTTGATCGATTTTGGGGGTTGGGAAGGATCAGGTGATGGTTTTGGGTGTGATTTGATTTTCGTCTAGAACATCAAAAATCCTTCAGGATGCTCCAAAATGACTCATCTAAATCTATAATTATAGATCTTGATTAGGAGTATCTTTTTCTAGTACATGTCAAGTATCTATTTTGAAGTCTTGATCGATTTTGGGGGTTGGGAAGGATCAGGTGATGGTTTTGGGTGTGATTTGATTTTCGTCTAGAACATCAAAAATCCTTCAGGCATGCTCCAAAAATGACTCATCTATATCTATAATGATAGTATCTTGATTAGGAGTATCTTTTTCTAGTGCATGTCAAGTATCTATTTTGAAGTCTTGATCGATTTTTGGGGGTTGGGAAGGATCAGGTGATGGTTTTGGGTGTGATTTGATTTTCGTCTAGAACATCAAAAATCCTTCAGGATGCTCCAAAATGACTCATCTATATCTATAATGATAGATCTTGATTAGGAGTATCTTTTTCTAGTACATGTCAAGTATCTATTTTGAAGTCTTGATCGATTTTGGGGGTTGGGAAGGATCAGGGTGATGGTTTTGGGTGTGATTTGATTTTCGTTCTAGAACATCAAAAAATCCTTCAGGATGCTCCAAAATGACTCATCTATATCTATAATGATAGATCTTGATTAGGAGTATCTTTTTCTAGTACATGTCAAGTATCTATTTTGAAGTCTTGATCGATTTTGGGGGTTGGGAAGGATCAGGTGATGGTTTTTGGGGTGTGATTTGATTTTCGTCTAGAACATGAAAAATCCTTCAGGATTGCTCCAAAATGACTCATCTATATCTATAATGATAGATCTTGATTAGGAGTATCTTTTTCTAGTACATGTCAAGTATCTATTTTGAAGTCTTGATCGATTTTGGGGGTTGGGAAGGATCAGGTGATGGTTTTGGGTGTGATTTGATTTTCGTCTAGAACATCAAAAATCCTTCAGGATGCTCCAAAATGACTCATCTATTATCTATAATGATAGATCTTGATTAGGGAGTATCTTTTTCTAGTACATGTCAAGTATCTATTTTGAAGTCTTGATCGATTTTGGGGGTTGGGAAGGATCAGGTGATGGTTTTGGGTGTGATTTGATTTTCGTCTAGAACATCAAAAATCCTTCAGGATGCTCCAAAATGACTCATCTATATCTATAATGATAGATCTTGATTAGGAGCTATCTTTTTCTAGTACATGTCAAGTATCTATTTTGAAGTCTTGATCGATTTTGGGGGTTGGGAAGGATCAGGTGATGGTTTTGGGTGTGATTTGATTTTCGTCTAGAACATCAAAAATCCTTCAGGATGCTCCAAAATGACTCATCTATATGTATAATGATAGATCTTGATTAGGAGTATCTTTTTCTAGTACATGTCAAGTATCTATTTTGAAGTCTTGATCGATTTTGGGGGGTTGGGAAGGATCAGGTGATGGTTTTGGGTGTGATTTGATTTTCGTCTAGAACATCAAAAATCCTTCAGGATGCTCCAAAATGACTCATCTATATTTATAATGATAGATCTTGATTAGGAGTATCTTTTTCTAGTACATGTCAAGTATCTATTTTGAAGTCTTGATCGATTTTGGGGGTTGGGAAGGATCAGGTGATGGTTTTGGGTGTGATTTGATTTTCGTCTAGAACATCAAAAATCCTTCAGGATGCTCCAAAATGACTCATCTATATCTATAATGATAGATCTTGATTAGGAGTATCTTTTTCTAGTACATGTCAAGTATCTATTTTGAAGTCTTGATCGATTTTGGGGGTTGGGAAGGATCAGGTGATGGTTTTTGGGTGTGATTTGATTTTCGTCTAGAACATCAAAAATCCTTCAGGATGCTCCAAAATGGACTCATCTATATCTATAATTATAGATCTTGATTAGGAGTATCTTTTTCTAGTACATGTCAAGTATCTATTTTGAAGTCTTGATCGATTTTGGGGGTTGGGAAGGATCAGGTGATGGTTTTGGGTGTGATTTGATTTTTGTCTAGAACATCAAAAATCCTTCAGGATGCTCTAAAATGACTTATCTATATCTATAATGATAGATCTTGATTAGGAGTATCTTTTTCTAGTACATTGTCAAGTATCTATTTTGAAGTCTTGATCGATTTTGGGGGTTGGGAAGGATCAGGTGATGGTTTTGGGTGTGATTTGATTTTCGTCTAGAACATCAAAAATCCTTCAGGATGCTCCAAAATGACTCATCTATATCTATAATGATAGATTTTGATTAGGAGTATCTTTTTCTAGTACATGTCAAGTATCTATTTTGAAGTCTTGATCGAATTTGGGGGTTGGGAAGGATCAGGTGATGGTTTTGGGTGTGATTTGATTTTCGTCTAGAACATCAAAAATCCTTCAGGATGCTCCAAAATGACTCATCTATATCTATGATGATAGATCTTGATTAGGAGTATCTTTTTCTAGTACATGTCAAGTATCTATTTTGAAGTCTTGATCGATTTTGGGGGTTGGGAAGGATCAGGTGATGGTTTTGGGTGTGATTTGATTTTCGTTCTAGAACATCAAAATCCTTCAGGATGCTCCAAAATGACTCATCTATATCTATAATGATAGATCTTGATTAGGAGTATCTTTTTCTAGTACATGTCAAGTATCTATTTTGAAGTCTTGATCGATTTTTGGGGGTTGGGAAGGATCAGGTGATGGTTTTGGGGTGTGATTTGATTTTCGTCTAGAACATCAAAAATCCTTCAGGATGCTCCAAAATGACTCATCTATATCTATAATGATAGATCTTGATTAGGAGTATCTTTTTCTAGTACATGTCAAGTATCTATTTTTGAAGTCTTGATCGATTTTGGGGGTTGGGGAAGGATCAGGTGATGGTTTTGGGTGTGATTTGATTTTCGTCTAGAACATCAAAAATCCTTCAGGATGCTCCAAAATGACTCATCTATATCTATAATGATTAGATCTTGATTAGAAGTGATTTGATTTTCGTCTAGAACATCAAAAATCCTTCAGGATGCTCCAAAATGACTCATCTATATCTATAATGATAGATCTTGATTAGGAGTATCTTTTTCTAGTACATGTCAAGTATCTATTTTGAAGTCTTGATCGATTTTGGGGGTTGGGAAGGATCAGGTGATGGTTTTGGGTGTGATTTGATTTCGTCTAGAACATCAAAAATCCTTCAGGATGCTCCAAAATGACTCATCTATATCTATAATGATAGATCTTGATTAGGAGTATCTTTTTCTAGGACATGTCAAGTATCTATTTTGAAGTCTTGATCGATTTTTTGGGGGTTGGGAAGGATCAGGTGATGGTTTGGGGTGTGATTTGATTTTCGTCCTAGAACATCAAAAATCCTTCAGGATGCTCCAAAATGACTCATCTATATCTATAATGATAGATCTTGATTAGGAGTATCTTTTTCTAGTACATGTCAAGTATCTATTTTGAAGTCTTGATCGATTTTGGGGGTTGGGAAGGATCAGGTGATGGTTTTTGGGTGTGATTTGATTTTCGTCTAGAACATCAAAAATCCTTCAGGATGCTCCAAAATGACTCATCTATATCTATAATGATAGATCTTGATTAGGAGTATCTTTTTCTAGTACATGTCAAGTATCTATTGTTGAAGTCTTGATCGATTTTGGGGGTTGGGAAAGGATCAGGTGATGGTTTTGGGTGTGATTTGATTTTCGTCTAGAACATCAAAAATCCTTCAGGATGCTCCAAAATGACTACATCTATATCTATAATGATAGATCTTGATTAGGAGTATCTTTTTCTAGTACATGTCAAGTATCTATTTTGAAGTCTTGATCGATTTTGGGGGTTGGGAAGGAATCAGGTGATGGTTTTGGGTGTGATTTGATTTTCGTCTAGAACATCAAAAATCCTTCAGGATGCTCCAAAATGACTCATCTATATCTATAATGATAGATCTTGATTAGGGAGTATCTTTTTCTAGTACATGTCAAGTATCTATTTTGAAGTCTTGATCGATTTTGGGGGTTGGGAAGGATCATGGTGATGGTTTTTGGGTGTGATTTGATTTTCGTCTAGAACATGAAAAATCCTTCAGGATGCTCCAAAATGACTCATCTATATCTATAATGATAGATCTTGATTAGGAGTATCTTTTTTTTAGTACATGTCAAGTATCTATTTTGAAGTCTTGATCGATTTTGGGGGTTGGGAAGGATCAGGTGATGGTTTTGGGTGTGATTTGATTTTCGTCTAGAACATCAAAAATCTTCAGGATGCTCCAAAATGACTCATCTATATCTATAATGATAGATCTTGATTAGGAGTATCTTTTTCTAGTACATGTCAAGTATCTATTTTGAAGTCTTGATCGATTTTGGGGGTTGGGAAGGATCAGGTGATGGTTTTGGGTGTGATTTGATTTTCGTCTAGAACATCAAAAATCTTCAGGATGCTCCAAAATGACTCATCTATATCTATAATGATAGATCTTGATTAGGAGTATCTTTTTCTAGTACATGTCAAGTATCTATTTTGAAGTCTTGATCGATTTTGGGGGTTGGGAAGGATCAGGTGATGGTTTTGGGTGTGATTTGATTTTCGTCTAGAACATCAAAAATCCTTCAGGATGCTCCAAAATGACTCATCTATATCTATAATGATAGATCTTGATTAGGAGTATCTTTTTCTAGTACATGTCTAAGTATCTATTTTGAAGTCTTGATCGATTTTGGGGGTTGGGAAGGATCAGGTGATGGTTTTGGGTGTGATTTGATTTTCGTCTAGAACATCAAAAATCCTTCAGGATGCTCCAAAATGACTCATCTATATTTATAATGATAGATCTTGATTAGGAGTATCTTTTTCTAGTACATGTCAAGTATCTATTTTGAAGTCTTGATCGATTTTTGGGGGTTGGGAAGGGGATCAGGTGATGGTTTTGGGTGTGATTTGATTTTCGTCTAGAACATCAAAAATCCTTCAGGATGCTCCAAAATGACTCATCTATATCTATAATGATAGATCTTGATTAGGGAGTATCTTTTTCTAGTACATGTCAAGTATCTATTTTGAAGTCTTGATCGATTTTTGGGGGTTGGGAAGGATCAGGTGATGGTTTTGGGTGTGATTTGATTTTCGTCTAGAACATCAAAAATCCTTCAGGATGCTCCAAAATGACTCATCTATATCTATAATTATAGATCTTGATTAGGAGTATCTTTTTCTAGTACATGTCAAGTATCTATTTTGAAGTCTTGATCGATTTTGGGGGTTGGGAAGGATCAGGTGATGGTTTTGGGTGTGATTTTGATTTTTGTCTAGAACATCAAAAATCCTTCAGGATGCTCTAAAATGACTCATCTATATCTATAATGATAGATCTTGATTAGGAGTATCTTTTTCTAGTACATGTCAAGTATCTATTTTGAAGTCTTGATCGATTTTGGGGGTTGGGAAGGATCAGGTGATGGTTTTGGGTGTGATTTGATTTTCGTCTAGAACATCAAAAATCCTTCAGGATGCTCCAAAATGACTCATCTATATCTATAATGATAGATTTTGATTAGGAGTATCTTTTTCTAGTACATGTCAAGTATCTATTTTGAAGTCTTGATCGAATTTGGGGGTTGGGGAAGGATCAGGTGATGGTTTTGGGTGTGATTTGATTTTCGTCTAGAACATCAAAAATCCTTCAGGATGCTCCAAAATGACTCATCTATATCTATGATGATAGATCTTGATTAGGAGTATCTTTTTCTAGTACATGTCAAGTATCTATTTTGAAGTCTTGATCGATTTTGGGGGTTGGGAAGGATCAGGTGATGGTTTTGGGTGTGATTTGATTTTCGTTCTAGAACATCAAAAATCCTTCAGGATGCTCCAAAATGACTCATCTATATCTATAATGATAGATCTTGATTAGGAGTATCTTTTTCTAGTACATGTCAAGTATCTATTTTGAAGTCTTGATCGATTTTGGGGGTTGGGAAGGATCAGGTGATGGTTTTGGGTGTGATTTGATTTTCGTCTAGAACATCAAAAATCCTTCAGGATGCTCCAAAATGACTCATCTATATCTATAATGATAGATCTTGATTAGGAGTATCTTTTTCTAGTACATGTCAAGTATCTATTTTGAAGTCTTGATCGATTTTGGGGGTTGGGAAGGATCAGGTGATGGTTTTGGGTGTGATTTGATTTTCGTCTAGAACATCAAAAATCCTTCAGGATGCTCCAAAATGACTCATCTATATCTATAATGATAGATCTTGATTAGAAGTGATTTGATTTTCGTCTAGAACATCAAAAATCCTTCAGGATGCTCCAAAATGACTCATCTATATCTATAATGATAGGTCTTGATTAGGAGTATCTTTTTCTAGTACATGTCAAGTATCTATTTTGAAGTCTTGATCGATTTTGGGGGTTGGGAAGGATCAGGTGATGGTTTTGGGTGTGATTTGATTTTCGTCTAGAACATCAAAAATCCTTCAGGATGCTCCAAAATGACTCATCTATATCTATAATTATAGATCTTGATTAGGAGTATCTTTTTCTAGGACATGTCAAGTATCTATTTTGAAGTCTTGATCGATTTTGGGGGTTGGGAAGGATCAGGTGATGGTTTTGGGTGTGATTTGATTTTCGTCTAGAACATGAAAAATCTTTCAGGATGCTCCAAAATGACTCATCTATATCTATAATGATAGATCTTGATTAGGAGTATCTTTTTCTAGTACATGTCAAGTATCTATTTTGAAGTCTTGATCGATTTTGGGGGTTGGGAAGGATCAGGTGATGGTTTTGGGTGTGATTTGATTTTCGTCTAGAACATCAAAAATCCTTCAGGATGCTCCAAAATGACTCATCTATATCTATAATGATAGATCTTGATTAGGAGTATCTTTTTCTAGTACATGTCAAGTATCTATTTTGAAGTCTTGATCGATTTTGGGGGTTGGGAAGGATCAGGTGATGGTTTTGGGTGTGATTTGATTTTCGTCTAGAACATCAAAAATCCTTCAGGATGCTCCAAAATGACTCATCTATATCTATAATGATAGATCTTGATTAGGAGTATCTTTTTCTAGTACATGTCAAGTATCTTTTTTGAAGTCTTGATCGATTTTGGGGGTTGGGAAGGATCAGGTGATGGTTTTGGGTGTGATTTGATTTTCGTCTAGAACATCAAAAATCCTTCAGGATGCTCCAAAATGACTCATCTATATCTATAATGATAGATCTTGATTAGGAGTATCTTTTTCTAGTACATGTCAAGTATCTATTTTGAAGTCTTGATCGATTTTGGGGGTTGGGAAGGATCAGGTGATGGTTTTGGGTGTGATTTGATTTTCGTCTAGAACATCAAAAATCCTTCAGGATGCTCCAAAATGACTCATCTATATTTATAATGATAGATCTTGATTAGGAGTATCTTTTTCTAGTACATGTCAAGTATCTATTTTGAAGTCTTGATCGATTTTGGGGGTTGGGAAGGATCAGGTGATGGTTTTGGGTGTGATTTGATTTTCGTCTAGAACATCAAAAATCCTTCAGGATGCTCCAAAATGACTCATCTATATCTATAATGATAGATCTTGATTAGGAGTATCTTTTTCTAGTACATGTCAAGTATCTATTTTGAAGTCTTGATCGATTTTGGGGGTTGGGAAAGATCAGGTGATGGTTTTGGGTGTGATTTGATTTTCGTCTAGAACATCAAAAATCCTTCAGGATGCTCCAAAATGACTCATCTATATCTATAATGATAGATCTTGATTAGGAGTATCTTTTTCTAGTACATGTCAAGTATCTATTTTGAAGTCTTGATCGATTTTGGGGGTTGGAAAGGATCAGGTGATGGTTTTGGGTGTGATTTGATTTTCGTCTAGAACATCAAAAATCCTTCAGGATGCTCCAAAATGACTCATCTATATCTATAATGATAGATCTTGATTAGGAGTATCTTTTTCTAGTACATGTCAAGTATCTATTTTGAAGTCTTGATCGATTTTGGGGGTTGGGAAGGATCAGGTGATGGTTTTGGGTGTGATTTGATTTTCGTCTAGAACATCAAAAATCCTTCAGGATGCTCCAAAATGACTCATCTATATCTATAATGATAGATCTTGATTAGGAGTATCTTTTTCTAGTACATGTCAAGTATCTATTTTGAAGTCTTGATCGATTTTGGGGGTTGGGAAGGATCAGGTGATGGTTTTGGGTGTGATTTGATTTTCGTCTAGAACATCAAAAATCCTTCAGGATGCTCCAAAATGACTCATCTATATCTATAATGATAGATCTTGATTAGGAGTATCTTTTTCTAGTACATGTCAAGTATCTATTTTGAAGTCTAGATCGATTTTGGGGGTTGGGAAGGATCAGGTGATGGTTTTGGGTGTGATTTGATTTTCGTCTAGAACATCAAAAATCCTTCAGGATGCTCCAAAATGACTCATCTATATCTATAATGATAGATCTTGATTAGGAGTATCTTTTTCTAGTACATGTCAAGTATCTATTTTGAAGTCTTGATCGATTTTGGGGGTTGGGAAGGATCAGGTGATGGTTTTGGGTGTGATTTGATTTTCGTCTAGAACATCAAAAATCCTTCAGGATGCTCCAAAATGACTCATCTATATCTATAATGATAGATCTTGATTAGGAGTATCTTTTTCTAGTACATGTCAAGTATCTATTTTGAAGTCTTGATCGATTTTGGGGGTTGGGAAGGATCAGGTGATGGTTTTGGGTGTGATTTGATTTTCGTCTAGAACATCAAAAATCCTTCAGGATGCTCCAAAATGACTCATCTATATCTATAATGATAGATCTTGATTAGGAGTATCTTTTTCTAGTACATGTCAAGTATCTATTTTGAAGTCTTGATCGATTTTGGGGGTTGGGAAGGATCAGGTGATGGTTTTGGGTGTGATTTGATTTTCGTCTAGAACATCAAAAATCCTTCAGGATGCTCCAAAATGACTCATCTATATCTATAATGATAGATCTTGATTAGGAGTATCTTTTTCTAGTACATGTCAAGTATCTATTTTGAAGTCTTGATCGATTTTGGGGGTTGGGAAGGATCAGGTGATGGTTTTGGGTGTGATTTGATTTTCGTCTAGAACATCAAAAATCCTTCAGGATGCTCCAAAATGACTCATCTATATCTATAATGATAGATCTTGATTAGAAGTGATTTGATTTTCGTCTAGAACATCAAAAATCCTTCAGGATGCTCCAAAATGACTCATCTATATCTATAATGATAGATCTTGATTAGGAGTATCTTTTTCTAGTACATGTCAAGTATCTATTTTGAAGTCTTGATCGATTTTGGGGGTTGGGAAGGATCAGGTGATGGTTTTGGGTGTGATTTGATTTTCGTCTAGAACATCAAAAATCCTTCAGGATGCTCCAAAATGACTCATCTATATCTATAATTATAGATCTTGATTAGGAGTATCTTTTTCTAGGACATGTCAAGTATCTATTTTGAAGTCTTGATCGATTTTGGGGGTTGGGAAGGATCAGGTGATGGTTTTGGGTGTGATTTGATTTTCGTCTAGAACATGAAAAATCCTTCAGGATGCTCCAAAATGACTCATCTATATCTATAATGATAGATCTTGATTAGGAGTATCTTTTTCTAGTACATGTCAAGTATCTATTTTGAAGTCTTGATCGATTTTGGGGGTTGGGAAGGATCAGGTGATGGTTTTGGGTGTGATTTGATTTTCGTCTAGAACATCAAAAATCCTTCAGGATGCTCCAAAATGACTCATCTATATCTATAATGATAGATCTTGATTAGGAGTATCTTTCTCTAGTACATGTCAAGTATCTATTTTGAAGTCTTGATCGATTTTGGGGGTTGGGAAGGATCAGGTGATGGTTTTGGGTGTGATTTGATTTTCGTCTAGAACATCAAAAATCCTTCAGGATGCTCCAAAATGACTCATCTATATCTATAATGATAGATCTTGATTAGGAGTATCTTTTTCTAGTACATGTCAAGTATCTATTTTGAAGTCTTGATCGATTTTGGGGGTTGAGAAGGATCAGGTGATGGTTTTGGGTGTGATTTGATTTTCGTCTAGAACATCAAAAAATCCTTCAGGATGCTCCAAAATGACTCATCTATATCTATAATGATAGATCTTGATTAGGAGTATCTTTTTCTAGTACATGTCAAGTATCTATTTTGAAGTCTTGATCGATTTTGGGGGTTGGGAAGGATCAGGTGATGGTTTTGGGTGTGATTTGATTTTCGTCTAGAACATCAAAAATCCTTCAGGATGCTCCAAAATGACTCATCTATATCTATAATGATAGATCTTGATTAGGAGTATCTTTTTCTAGTACATGTCAAGTATCTATTTTGAAGTCTTGATCGATTTTGGGGGTTGGGAAGGATCAGGTGATGGTTTTGGGTGTGATTTGATTTTCGTCTAGAACATCAAAAATCCTTCAGGATGCTCCAAAATGACTCATCTATATCTATAATGATAGATCTTGATTAGGAGTATCTTTTTCTAGTACATGTCAAGTATCTATTTTGAAGTCTTGATCGATTTTGGGGGTTGGGAAGGATCAGGTGATGGTTTTGGGTGTGATTTGATTTTCGTCTAGAACATCAAAAATCCTTCAGGATGCTCCAAAATGACTCATCTATATCTATAATTATAGATCTTGATTAGGAGTATCTTTTTCTAGTACATGTCAAGTATCTATTTTGAAGTCTTGATCGATTTTGGGGGTTGGGAAGGATCAGGTGATGGTTTTGGGTGTGATTTGATTTTCGTCTAGAACATCAAAAATCCTTCAGGATGCTCCAAAATGACTCATCTATATCTATAATGATAGATATTGATTAGGAGTATCTTTTTCTAGTACATGTCAAGTATCTATTTTGAAGTCTTGATCGATTTTGGGGGTTGGGAAGGATCAGGTGATGGTTTTCGGTGTGATTTGATTTTCGTCTAGAACATCAAAAATCCTTCAGGATGCTCCAAAATGACTCATCTATATCTATAATGATAGATCTTGATTAGGAGTATCTTTTTCTAGTACATGTCAAGTATCTTTTTTGAAGTCTTGATCGATTTTGGGGGTTGGGAAGGATCAGGTGATGGTTTTGGGTGTGATTTGATTTTCGTCTAGAACATCAAAAATCCTTCAGGATGCTCCAAAATGACTCATCTATATCTATAATGATAGATCTTGATTAGGAGTATCTTTTTCTAGTACATGTCAAGTATCTATTTTGAAGTCTTGATCGATTTTGGGGGTTGGGAAGGATCAGGTGATGGTTTTGGGTGTGATTTGATTTTCGTCTAGAACATCAAAAATCCTTCAGGATGCTCCAAAATGACTCATCTATATCTATAATGATAGATCTTGATTAGGAGTATCTTTTTCTAGTACATGTCAAGTATCTATTTTGAAGTCTTGATCGATTTTGGGGGTTGGGAAGGATCAGGTGATGGTTTTGGGTGTTATTTGATTTTCGTCTAGAACATCAAAAATCCTTCAGGATGCTCCAAAATGACTCATCTATATCTATAATGATAGATCTTGATTAGGAGTATCTTTTTCTAGTACATGTCAAGTATCTATTTTGAAGTCTTGATCGATTTTGGGGGTTGGGAAGGATCAGGTGATGGTTTTGGGTGTGATTTGATTTTCGTCTAGAACATCAAAAATCCTTCAGGATGCTCCAAAATGACTCATCTATATCTATAATGATAGATCTTGATTAGGAGTATCTTTTTCTAGTACATGTCAAGTATCTATTTTGAAGTCTTGATCGATTTTGGGGGTTGGGAAGGATCAGGTGATGGTTTTGGGTGTGATTTGATTTTCGTCTAGAACATCAAAAATCCTTCAGGATGCTCCAAAATGACTCATCTATATCTATAATGATAGATCTTGATTAGGAGTATCTTTTTCTAGTACATGTCAAGTATCTATTTTGAAGTCTTGATCGATTTTGGGGGTTGGGAAGGATCAGGTGATGGTTTTGGGTGTGATTTGATTTTCGTCTAGAACATCAAAAATCCTTCAGGATGCTCCAAAATGACTCATCTATATCTATAATTATAGATCTTGATTAGGAGTATCTTTTTCTAGTACATGTCAAGTATCTATTTTGAAGTCTTGATCGATTTTGGGGGTTGGGAAGGATCAGGTGATGGTTTTGGGTGTGATTTGATTTTCGTCTAGAACATCAAAAATCCTTCAGGATGCTCCAAAATGACTCATCTATATCTATAATGATAGATCTTGATTAGGAGTATCTTTTTCTAGTACATGTCAAGTATCTATTTTGAAGTCTTGATCGATTTTGGGGGTTGGGAAGGATCAGGTGATGGTTTTGGGTGTGATTTGATTTTCGTCTAGAACATCAAAAATCCTTCAGGATGCTCCAAAATGTCTCATCTATATCTATAATGATAGATCTTGATTAGGAGTATCTTTTTCTAGTACATGTCAAGTATCTATTTTGAAGTCTTGATCGATTTTGGGGGTTGGGAAGGATCAGGTGATGGTTTTGGGTGTGATTTGATTTTCGTCTAGAACATCAAAAATCCTTCAGGATGCTCCAAAATGACTCATCTATATCTATAATGATAGATCTTGATTAGGAGTATCTTTTTCTAGTACATGTCAAGTATCTATTTTGAAGTCTTGATCGATTTTGGGGGTTGGGAAGGATCGGTGATGGTTTTGGGTGTGATTTGATTTTCGTCTAGAACATCAAAAATCCTTCAGGATGCTCCAAAATGACTCATCTATATCTATAATGATAGATCTTGATTAGGAGTATCTTTTTCTAGTACATGTCAAGTATCTATTTTGAAGTCTTGATCGATTTTGGGGGTTGGGAAGGATCAGGTGATGGTTTTGGGTGTGATTTGATTTTCGTCTAGAACATCAAAAATCCTTCAGGATGCTCCAAAATGACTCATCTATATCTATAATGATAGATCTTGATTAGGAGTATCTTTTTCTAGTACATGTCAAGTATCTATTTTGAAGTCTTGATCGATTTGGGGGGTTGGGAAGGATCAGGTGATGGTTTTGGGTGTGATTTGATTTTCGTCTAGAACATCAAAAATCCTTCAGGATGCTCCAAAATGACTCATCTATATCTATAATGATAGATCTTGATTAGGAGTATCTTTTTCTAGTACATGTCAAGTATCTATTTTGAAGTCTTGATCGATTTTGGGGGTTGGGAAAGATCAGGTGATGGTTTTGGGTGTGATTTGATTTTCGTCTAGAACATCAAAAATCCTTCAGGATGCTCCAAAATGACTCATCTATATCTATAATGATAGATCTTGATTAGGAGTATCTTTTTCTAGTACATGTCAAGTATCTATTTTGAAGTCTTGATCGATTTTGGGGGTTGGGAAGGATCAGGTGATGGTTTTGGGTGTGATTTGATTTTCGTCTAGAACATCAAAAATCCTTCAGGATGCTCCAAAATGACTCATCTATATCTATAATGATAGATCTTGATTAGGAGTATCTTTTTCTAGTACATGTCAAGTATCTATTTTGAAGTCTTGATCGATTTTGGGGGTTGGGAAGGATCAGGTGATGGTTTTGGGTGTGATTTGATTTTCGTCTAGAACATCAAAAATCCTTCAGGATGCTCCAAAATGACTCATCTATATCTATAATGATAGATCTTGATTAGGAGTATCTTTTTCTAGTACATGTCAAGTATCTATTTTGAAGTCTTGATCGATTTTGGGGGTTGGGAAGGATCAGGTGATGGTTTTGGGTGTGATTTGATTTTCGTCTAGAACATCAAAAATCCTTCAGGATGTTCCAAAATGACTCATCTATATCTATAATGATAGATCTTGATTAGGAGTATCTTTTTCTAGTACATGTCAAGTATCTATTTTGAAGTCTTGATCGATTTTGGGGGTTGGGAAGGATCAGGTGATGGTTTTGGGTGTGATTTGATTTTCGTCTAGAACATCAAAAATCCTTCAGGATGCTCCAAAATGACTCATCTATATCTATAATGATAGATCTTGATTAGGAGTATATTTTTCTAGTACATGTCAAGTATCTTTTTTGAAGTCTTGATCTATTTTGGGGGTTGGGAAGGATCAGGTGATGGTTTTGGGTGTGATTTGATTTTCGTCTAGAACATCAAAAATCCTTCAGGATGCTCCAAAATGACTCATCTATATCTATAATGATAGATCTTGATTAGGAGTATCTTTTCTAGTACATGTCAAGTATCTATTTTGAAGTCTTGATCGATTTTGGGGGTTGGGAAGGATCAGGTGATGGTTTTGTGTGTGATTTGATTTTCGTCTAGAACATCAAAAATCCTTCAGGATGCTCCAAAATGACTCATCTATATCTATAATGATAGATCTTGATTAGGAGTATCTTTTTTCTAGTACATGTCAAGTATCTATTTTGAAGTCTTGATCGATTTTGGGGGTTGGGAAGGATCAGGTGATGGTTTTGGGTGTGATTTGATTTTCGTCTAGAACATCAAAAATCCTTCAGGATGCTACAAAATGACTCATCTATATCTATAATGATAGATCTTGATTAGGAGTATCTTTTTCTAGTACATGTCAAGTATCTATTTTGAAGTCTTGATCGATTTTGGGGGTTGGGAAGGATCAGGTGATGGTTTTGGGTGTGATTTGATTTTCGTCTAGAACATCAAAAATCCTTCAGGATGCTCCAAAATGACTCATCTATATCTATAATGATAGATCTTGATTAGGAGTATCTTTTTCTAGTACATGTCAAGTATCTATTTTGAAGTCTTGATCGATTTTGGGGGTTGGGATGGATCAGGTGATGGTTTTGGGTGTGATTTGATTTTCGTCTAGAACATCAAAATCCTTCAGGATGCTCCAAAATGACTCATCTATATCTATAATGATAGATCTTGATTAGGAGTATCTTTTTCTAGTACATGTCAAGTATCTATTTTGAAGTCTTGATCGATTTTGGGGGTTGGGAAGGATGAGGTGATGGTTTTGGGTGTGATTTGATTTTCGTCTAGAACATCAAAAATCCTTCAGGATGCTCCAAAATGACTCATCTATATCTATAATGATAGATCTTGATTAGGAGTATCTTTTTCTAGTACATGTCAAGTATCTATTTTGAAGTCTTGATCGATTTTGGGGGTTGGGAAGGATCAGGTGATGGTTTTGGGTGTGATTTGATTTTCGTCTAGAACATCAAAAATCCTTCAGGATGCTCCAAAATGACTCATCTCTATCTATAATGATAGATCTTGATTAGGAGTATCTTTTTCTAGTACATGTCAAGTATCTATTTTGAAGTCTTGATCGATTTTGGGGGTTGGGAAGGATCAGGTGATGGTTTTGGGTGTGATTTGATTTTCGTCTAGAACATCAAAAATCCTTCAGGATGCTCCAAAATGACTCATCTATATCTATAATGATAGATCTTGATTAGGAGTATCTTTTTCTAGTACATGTCAAGTATCTATTTTGAAGTCTTGATCGATTTTGGGTTTTGGAAAGGATCAGGTGATGGTTTTGGGTGTGATTTGATTTTCGTCTAGAACATCAAAAATCCTTCAGGATGCTCCAAAATGACTCATCTATATCTATAATGATAGATCTTGATTAGGAGTATCTTTTTCTAGTACATGTCAAGTATCTATTTTGAAGTCTTGATCGATTTTGGGGGTTGGGAAGGATCAGGTGATGGTTTTGGGTGTGATTTGATTTTCGTCTAGAACATCAAAAATCCTTCAGGATGCTCCAGAATGACTCATCTATATCTATAATGATAGATCTTGATTAGGAGTATCTTTTTCTAGTACATGTCAAGTATCTATTTTGAGTCAAAATGACTCATCTATATCTATAATGATAGATCTTGATTAGGAGTATCTTTTTCTAGTACATGTCAAGTATCTATTTTGAAGTCTTGATCGATTTTGGGGGTTGGGAAGGATCAGGTGATGGTTTTGGGTGTGATTTGATTTTCGTCTAGAACATCAAAAATCCTTCAGGATGCTCCAAAATGACTCATCTATATCTATAATTATAGATCTTGATTAGGAGTATCTTTTTCTAGTACATGTCAAGTATCTATTTTGAAGTCTTGATCGATTTTGGGGGTTGGGAAGGATGAGGTGATGGTTTTGGGTGTGATTTGATTTTCGTCTAGAACATCAAGAATCCTTCAGGATGCTCCAAAATGACTCATCTATATCTATAATGATAGATCTTGATTAGGAGTATCTTTTTCTAGTACATGTCAAGTATCTATTTTGAAGTCTTGATCGATTTTGGGGGTTGGGAAGGATCAGGTGATGGTTTTGGGTGTGATTTGATTTTCGTCTAGAACATCAAAAATCCTACAGGATGCTCCAAAATGACTCATCTATATTTATAATGATAGACCTTGATTAGGAGTATCTTTTTCTAGTACATGTCAAGTTTCTATTTTGAAGTCTTGATCGATTTTGGGGGTTGGGAAGGATCAGGTGATGGTTTTGGGTGTGATTTGATTTTCGTCTAGAACATCAAAAATCCTTCAGGATGCTCCAAAATGACTCATCTATATCTATAATGATAGATCTTGATTAGGAGTATCTTTTTCTAGTACATGTCAAGTATCTATTTTGAAGTCTTGATCGATTTTGGGGGTTGGGAAGGATCAGGTGATGGTTTTGGGTGTGATTTGATTTTCGTCTAGAACATCAAAAATCCTTCAGGATGCTCCAAAATGACTCATCTATATCTATAATGATAGATCTTGATTAGGAGTATCTTTTTCTAGTACATGTCAAGTATCTTTTTTGAAGTCTTGATCTATTTTGGGGGTTGGGAAGGATCAGGTGATGGTTTTGGGTGTGATTTGATTTTCGTCTAGAACATCAAAAATCCTTCAGGATGCTCCAAAATGACTCATCTATATCTATAATGATAGATGTTGATTAGGAGTATCTTTTCTAGTACATGTCAAGTATCTATTTTGAAGTCTTGATCGATTTTGGGGGTTGGGAAGGATCAGGTGATGGTTTTGGGTGTGATTTGATTTTCGTCTAGAACATCAAAAATCCTTCAGGATGCTCCAAAATGACTCATCTATATCTATAATGATAGATCTTGATTAGGAGTATCTTTTTCTAGTACATGTCAAGTATCTATTTTGAAGTCTTGATCGATTTTGGGGGTTGGGAAGGATCAGGTGATGGTTTTGGGTGTGATTTGATTTTCGTCTAGAACATCAAAAATCCTTCAGGATGCTCCAGAATGACTCATCTATATCTATAATGATAGATCTTGATTAGGAGTATCTTTTTCTAGTACATGTCAAGTATCTATTTTGAAGTCTTGATCGATTTTGAGGGTTGGGAAGGATCAGGTGATGGTTTTGGGTGTGATTTGATTTTCGTCTAGAACATCAAAAATCCTTCAGGATGCTCCAAAATGACTCATCTATATCTATAATGATAGATCTTGATTAGGAGTATCTTTTTCTAGTACATGTCAAGTATCTATTTTGAAGTCTTGATCGATTTTGGGGGTTGGGAAGGATCAGGTGATGGTTTTGGGTGTGATTTGATTTTCGTCTAGAACATCAAAAATCCTTCAGGATGCTCCAAAATGACTCATCTATATCTATAATGATAGATCTTGATTAGGGGTATCTTTTTCTAGTACATGTCAAGTATCTATTTTGAAGTCTTGATCGATTTTGGGGGTTGGGAAGGATCAGGTGATGGTTTTGGGTGTGATTTGATTTTCGTCTAGAACATCAAAAATCCTTCAGGATGCTCCAAAATGACTCATCTATATCTATAATGATAGATCTTGATTAGGAGTATCTTTTTCTAGTACATGTCAAGTATCTATTTTGAAGTCTTGATCGATTTTGGGGGTTGGGAAGGATCAGGTGATGGTTTTGGGTGTGATTTGATTTTCGTCTAGAACATCAAAAATCCTTCAGGATGCTCCAAAATGACTCATCTATATCTATAATGATAGATCTTGATTAGGAGTATCTTTTTCTAGTACATGTCAAGTATCTATTTTGAAGTCTTGATCGATTTTGGGGGTTGGGAAGGATCAGGTGATGGTTTTGGGTGTGATTTGATTTTCGTCTAGAACATCAAAAATCCTTCAGGATGCTCCAAAATGACTCATCTATATCTATAATGATAGATCTTGATTAGGAGTATCTTTTTCTAGTACATGTCAAGTATCTATTTTGAAGTCTTGATCGATTTTGGGTTTTGGAAAGGATCAGGTGATGGTTTTGGGTGTGATTTGATTTTCGTCTAGAACATCAAAAATCCTTCAGGATGCTCCAAAATGACTCATCTATATCTATAATGATAGATCTTGATTAGGAGTATCTTTTTCTAGTACATGTGAAGTATCTATTTTGAAGTCTTGATCGATTTTGGGGGTTGGAAAGGATCAGGTGATGGTTTTGGGTGTGATTTGATTTTCGTCTAGAACATCAAAAATCCTTCAGGATGCTCCAGAATGACTCATCTATATCTATAATGATAGATCTTGATTAGGAGTATCTTTTTCTAGTACATGTCAAGTATCTATTTTGAAGTCTTGATCGATTTTGGGGGTTGGGAAGGATCAGGTGATGGTTTTGGGTGTGACTTGATTTTCGTCAAGAACATCAAAAATCCTTCAGGATGCTCCAAAATGACTCATCTATATCTATAATGATAGATCTTGATTAGGAGTATCTTTTTCTAGGACATGTCAAGTATCTATTTTGAAGTCTTGATCGATTTTGGGGGTTGGGAAGGATCAGGTGATGGTTATGGGTGTGATTTGATTTTCGTCTAGAACATCAAAAATCCTTCAGGATGCTCCAAAATGACTCATCTATATCTATAATGATAGATCTTGATTAGGAGTATCTTTTTCTAGTACATGTCAAGTATCTATTTTGAAGTCTTGATCGATTTTGGGGGTTGGGAAGGATCAGGTGATGGTTTTGGGTGTGATTTGATTTTCGTCTAGAACATCAAAAATCCTTCAGGATGCTCCAAAATGACTCATCTATATCTATAATGATAGATCTTGATTAGGAGTATCTTTTTCTAGTACATGTCAAGTATCTATTTTGAAGTCTTGATCGATTTTGGGGGTTGGGAAGGATCAGGTGATGGTTTTGGGTGTGATTTGATTTTCGTCTAGAACATCAAAAATCCTTCAGGATGCTCCAAAATGACTCATCTATATCTATAATGATAGATCTTGATTAGGAGTATCTTTTTCTAGTACATGTCAAGTATCTATTTTGAAGTCTTGATCGATTTTGGGTTTTGGAAAGGATCAGGTGATGGTTTTGGGTGTGATTTGATTTTCGTCTAGAACATCAAAAATCCTTCAGGATGCTCCAAAATGACTCATCTATATCTATAATGATAGATCTTGATTAGGAGTATCTTTTTCTAGTACATGTGAAGTATCTATTTTGAAGTCTTGATCGATTTTGGGGGTTGGAAAGGATCAGGTGATGGTTTTGGGTGTGATTTGATTTTCGTCTAGAACATCAAAAATCCTTCAGGATGCTCCAGAATGACTCATCTATATCTATAATGATAGATCTTGATTAGGAGTATCTTTTTCTAGTACATGTCAAGTATCTATTTTGAAGTCTTGATCGATTTTGGGGGTTGGGAAGGATCAGGTGATGGTTTTGGGTGTGACTTGATTTTCGTCTAGAACATCAAAAATCCTTCAGGATGCTCCAAAATGACTCATCTATATCTATAATGATAGATCTTGATTAGGAGTATCTTTTTCTAGGACATGTCAAGTATCTATTTTGAAGTCTTGATCGATTTTGGGGGTTGGGAAGGATCAGGTGATGGTTATGGGTGTGATTTGATTTTCGTCTAGAACATCAAAAATCCTTCAGGATGCTCCAAAATGACTCATCTATATCTATAATGATAGATCTTGATTAGGAGTATCTTTTTCTAGTACATGTCAAGTATCTATTTTGAAGTCTTGATCGATTTTGGGGGTTGGGAAGGATCAGGTGATGGTTTTGGGTGTGATTTGATTTTCGTCTAGAACATCAAAAATCCTTCAGGATGCTCCAAAATGACTCATCTATATCTATAATTATAGATCTTGATTAGGAGTATCTTTTTCTAGTACATGTCAAGTATCTATTTTGAAGTCTTGATCGATTTTGGGGGTTGGGAAGGATGAGGTGATGGTTTTGGGTGTGATTTGATTTTCGTCTAGAACATCAAGAATCCTTCAGGATGCTCCAAAATGACTCATCTATATCTATAATGATAGATCTTGATTAGGAGTATCTTTTTCTAGTACATGTCAAGTATCTATTTTGAAGTCTTGATCGATTTTGGGGGTTGGGAAGGATCAGGTGATGGTTTTGGGTGTGATTTGATTTTCGTCTAGAACATCAAAAATCCTACAGGATGCTCCAAAATGACTCATCTATATTTATAATGATAGACCTTGATTAGGAGTATCTTTTTCTAGTACATGTCAAGTTTCTATTTTGAAGTCTTGATCGCTTTTGGGGGTTGGGAAGGATCAGGTGATGGTTTTGGGTGTGATTTGATTTTCGTCTAGAACATCAAAAATCCTTCAGGATGCTCCAAAATGACTCATCTATATCTATAATGATAGATCTTGATTAGGAGTATCTTTTTCTAGTACATGTCAAGTATCTATTTTGAAGTCTTGATCGATTTTGGGGGTTGGGAAGGATCAGGTGATGGTTTTGGGTGTGATTTGATTTTCGTCTAGAACATCAAAAATCCTTCAGGATGCTCCAAAATGACTCATCTATATCTATAATGATAGATCTTGATTAGGAGTATCTTTTTCTAGTACATGTCAAGTATCTTTTTTGAAGTCTTGATCTATTTTGGGGGTTGGGAAGGATCAGGTGATGGTTTTGGGTGAGATTTGATTTTCGTCTAGAACATCAAAAATCCTTCAGGATGCTCCAAAATGACTCATCTATATCTATAATGATAGATCTTGATTAGGAGTATCTTTTCTAGTACATGTCAAGTATCTATTTTGAAGTCTTGATCGATTTTGGGGGTTGGGAAGGATCAGGTGATGGTTTTGGGTGTGATTTGATTTTCGTCTAGAACATCAAAAATCCTTCAGGATGCTCCAAAATGACTCATCTATATCTATAATGATAGATCTTGATTAGGAGTATCTTTTTCTAGTACATGTCAAGTATCTATTTTGAAGTCTTGATCGATTTTGGGGGTTGGGAAGGATCAGGTGATGGTTTTGGGTGTGATTTGATTTTCGTCTAGAACATCAAAAATCCTTCAGGATGCTCCAAAATGACTCATCTATATCTATAATGATAGATCTTGATTAGGAGTATCTTTTTCTAGTACATGTCAAGTATCTATTTTGAAGTCTTGATCGATTTTGGGGGTTGGGAAGGATCAAGTGATGGTTTTGGGTGTGATTTGATTTTCGTCTAGAACATCAAAAATCCTTCAGGATGCTCCAAAATGACTCATCTATATCTATAATGATAGATCTTGATTAGGAGTATCTTTTTCTAGTACATGTCAAGTATCTATTTTGAAGTCTTGATCGATTTTGGGGGTTGGGATGGATCAGGTGATGGTTTTGGGTGTGATTTGATTTTCGTCTAGAACATCAAAAATCCTTCAGGATGCTCCAAAATGACTCATCTATATCTATAATGATAGATCTTGATTAGGAGTATCTTTTTCTAGTACATGTCAAGTATCTATTTTGAAGTCTTGATCGATTTTGGGGGTTGGGAAGGATCAGGTGATGGTTTTGGGTGTGATTTGATTTTCGTCTAGAACATCAAAAATCCTTCAGGATGCTCCAAAATGACTCATCTATATCTATAATGATAGATCTTGATTAGGAGTATCTTTTTCTAGTACATGTCAAGTATCTATTTTGAAGTCTTGATCGATTTTGGGGGTTGGGAAGGATCAGGTGATGGTTTTGGGTGTGATTTGATTTTCGTCTAGAACATCAAAAATCCTTCAGGATGCTCCAAAATGACTCATCTATATCTATAATGATAGATCTTGATTAGGAGTATCTTTTTCTAGTACATGTCAAGTATCTATTTTGAAGTCTTGATCGATTTTGGGGGTTGGGAAGGATCAGGTGATGGTTTTGGGTGTGATTTGATTTTCGTCTAGAACATCAAAAATCCTTCAGGATGCTCCAAAATGACTCATCTATATCTATAATGATAGATCTTGATTAGGAGTATCTTTTTCTAGTACATGTCAAGTATCTATTTTGAAGTCTTGATCGATTTTGGGGGTTGGGAAGGATCAGGTGATGGTTTTGGGTGTGATTTGATTTTCGTCTAGAACATCAAAAATCCTTCAGGATGCTCCAAAATGACTCATCTATATCTATAATGATAGATCTTGATTAGGAGTATCTTTTTCTAGTACATGTCAAGTATCTATTTTGAAGTCTTGATCGATTTTGGGGGTTGGGAAGGATCAGGTGATGGTTTTGGGTGTGATTTGATTTTCGTCTAGAACATCAAAAATCCTTCAGGATGCTCCAAAATGACTAATCTATATCTATAATGATAGATCTTGATTAGGAGTATCTTTTTCTAGTACATGTCAAGTATCTATTTTGAAGTCTTGATCGATTTTGGGTTTTGGAAAGGATCAGGTGATGGTTTTGGGTGTGATTTGATTTTCGTCTAGAACATCAAAAATCCTTCAGGATGCTCCAAAATGACTCATCTATATCTATAATGATAGATCTTGATTAGGAGTATCTTTTTCTAGTACATGTCAAGTATCTATTTTGAAGTCTTGATCGATTTTGGGGGTTGGAAAGGATCAGGTGATGGTTTTGGGTGTGATTTGATTTTCGTCTAGAACATCAAAAATCCTTCAGGATGCTCCAGAATGACTCATCTATATCTATAATGATAGATCTTGATTAGGAGTATCTTTTTCTAGTACATGTCAAGTATCTATTTTGAAGTCTTGATCGATTTTGGGGGTTGGGAAGGATCAGGTGATGGTTTTGGGTGTGACTTGATTTTCGTCTAGAACATCAAAAATCCTTCAGGATGCTCCAAAATGACTCATCTATATCTATAATGATAGATCTTGATTAGGAGTATCTTTTTCTAGTACATGTCAAGTATCTATTTTGAAGTCTTGATCAATTTTGGGGGTTGGGAAGGATCAGGTGATGGTTTTGGGTGTGATTTGATTTTCGTCTAGAACATCAAAAATCCTTCAGGATGCTCCAAAATGACTCATCTATATCTATAATGATAGATCTTGATTAGGAGTATCTTTTTCTAGTACATGTCAAGTATCTATTTTGAAGTCTTGATCGATTTTGGGGGTTGGGAAGGATCAGGTGATGGTTTTGGGTGTGATTTGATTTTCGTCTAGAACATCAAAAATCCTTCAGGATGCTCCAAAATGACTCATCTATATCTATAATTATAGATCTTGATTAGGAGTATCTTTTTCTAGTACATGTCAAGTATCTATTTTGAAGTCTTGATCGATTTTGGGGGTTGGGAAGGATGAGGTGATGGTTTTGGGTGTGATTTGATTTTCGTCTAGAACATCAAGAATCCTTCAGGATGCTCCAAAATGACTCATCTATATCTATAATGATAGATCTTGATTAGGAGTATCTTTTTCTAGTACATGTCAAGTATCTATTTTGAAGTCTTGATCGATTTTGGGGGTTGGGAAGGATCAGGTGATGGTTTTGGGTGTGATTTGATTTTCGTCTAGAACATCAAAAATCCTACAGGATGCTCCAAAATGACTCATCTATATTTATAATGATAGACCTTGATTAGGAGTATCTTTTTCTAGTACATGTCAAGTTTCTATTTTGAAGTCTTGATCGATTTTGGGGGTTGGGAAGGATCAGGTGATGGTTTTGGGTGTGATTTGATTTTCGTCTAGAACATCAAAAATCCTTCAGGATGCTCCAAAATGACTCATCTATATCTATAATGATAGATCTTGATTAGGAGTATCTTTTTCTAGTACATGTCAAGTATCTATTTTGAAGTCTTGATCGATTTTGGGGGTTGGGAAGGATCAGGTGATGGTTTTGGGTGTGATTTGATTTTCGTCTAGAACATCAAAAATCCTTCAGGATGCTCCAAAATGACTCATCTATATCTATAATGATAGATCTTGATTAGGAGTATCTTTTTCTAGTACATGTCAAGTATCTATTTTGAAGTCTTGATCGATTTTGGGGGTTGGGAAGGATCAGGTGATGGTTTTGGGTGTGATTTGATTTTCGTCTAGAACATCAAAAATCCTTCAGGATGCTCCAAAATGACTCATCTATATCTATAATGATAGATCTTGATTAGGAGTATCTTTTTCTAGTACATGTCAAGTATCTATTTTGAAGTCTTGATCGATTTTGGGGGTTGGGAAGGATCAGGTGATGGTTTTGGGTGTGATTTGATTTTCGTCTAGAACATCAAAAATCCTTCAGGATGCTCCAAAATGACTCATCTATATCTATAATGATAGATCTTGATTAGGAGTATCTTTTTCTAGTACATGTCAAGTATCTATTTTGAAGTCTTGATCGATTTTGGGGGTTGGGAAGGATCAGGTGATGGTTTTGGGTGTGATTTGATTTTCGTCTAGAACATCAAAAATCCTTCAGGATGCTCCAAAATGACTCATCTATATCTATAATGATAGATCTTGATTAGGAGTATCTTTTTCTAGTACATGTCAAGTATCTATTTTGAAGTCTTGATCGATTTTGGGGGTTGGGAAGGATCAGGTGATGGTTTTGGGTGTGATTTGATTTTCGTCTAGAACATCAAAAATCCTTCAGGATGCTCCAAAATGACTCATCTATATCTATAATGATAGATCTTGATTAGGAGTATCTTTTTCTAGTACATGTCAAGTACCTATTTTGAAGTCTTGATCGATTTTGGGGGTTGGGAAGGATCAGGTGATGGTTTTGGGTGTGATTTGATTTTCGTCTAGAACATCAAAAATCCTTCAGGATGCTCCAAAATGACTCATCTATATCTATAATGATAGATCTTGATTAGGAGTATCTTTTTCTAGTACATGTCAAGTATTTATTTTGAAGTCTTGATCGATTTTGGGGGTTGGGAAGGATCAGGTGATGGTTTTGGGTGTGATTTGATTTTCGTCTAGAACATCAAAAATCCTTCAGGATGCTCCAAAATGACTCATCTATATCTATAATGATAGATCTTGATTAGGAGTATCTTTTTCTAGTACATGTCAAGTATCTATTTTGAAGTCTTGATCGATTTTGGGGGTTGGGAAGGATCAGGTGATGGTTTTGGGTGTGATTTGATTTTCGTCTAGAACATCAAAAATCCTTCAGGATGCTCCAAAATGACTCATCTATATCTATAATGATAGATCTTGATGAGGAGTATCTTTTTCTAGTACATGTCAAGTATCTATTTTGAAGTCTTGATCGATTTTGGGGGTTGGGAAGGATCAGGTGATGGTTTTGGGTGTGATTTGATTTTCGTCTAGAACATCAAAAATCCTTCAGGATGCTCCAAAATGACTCATCTATATCTATAATGATAGATCTTGATTAGGAGTATCTTTTTCTAGTACATGTCAAGTATCTATTTTGAAGTCTTGATCGATTTTGGGGGTTGGGAAGGATCAGGTGATGGTTTTGGGTGTGATTTGATTTTCGTCTAGAACATCAAAAATCCTTCAGGATGCTCCAAAATGACTCATCTATATCTATAATGATAGATCTTGATTAGGAGTATCTTTTTCTAGTACATGTCAAGTATCTATTTTGAAGTCTTGATCGATTTTGGGGGTTGGGAAGGATCAGGTGATGGTTTTGGGTGTGATTTGATTTTCGTCTAGAACATCAAAAATCCTTCAGGATGCTCCAAAATGACTCATCTATATCTATAATGATAGATCTTGATTAGGAGTATCTTTTTCTAGTACATGTCAAGTATCTATTTTGAAGTCTTGATCGATTTTGGGGGTTGGGAAGGATCAGGTGATGGTTTTGGGTGTGATTTGATTTTCGTCTAGAACATCAAAAATCCTTCAGGATGCTCCAAAATGACTCATCTATATCTATAATGATAGATCTTGATTAGGAGTATCTTTTTCTAGTACATGTCAAGTATCTATTTTGAAGTCTTGATCGATTTTGGGGGTTGGGAAGGATCAGGTGATGGTTTTGGGTGTGATTTGATTTTCGTCTAGAACATCAAAAATCCTTCAGGATGCTCCAAAATGACTCATCTATATCTATAATGATAGATCTTGATTAGGAGTATCTTTTTCTAGTACATGTCAAGTATCTATTTTGAAGTCTTGATCGATTTTGGGGGTTGGGAAGGATCAGGTGATGGTTTTGGGTGTGATTTGATTTTCGTCTAGAACATCAAAAATCCTTCAGGATGCTCCAAAATGACTCATCTATATCTATAATGATAGATCTTGATTAGGAGTATCTTTTTCTAGTTGTCAAGTATCTATTTTGAAGTCTTGATCGATTTTGGGGGTTGGGAAGGATCAGGTGATGGTTTTGGGTGTGATTTGATTTTCGTCTAGAACATCAAAAATCCTTCAGGATGCTCCAAAATGACTCATCTATATCTATAATGATAGATCTTGATTAGGAGTATCTTTTTCTAGTACATGTCAAGTATCTATTTTGAAGTCTTGATCGATTTTGGGGGTTGGGAAGGATCAGGTGATGGTTTTGGGTGTGATTTGATTTTCGTCTAGAACATCAAAAATCCTTCAGGATGCTCCAAAATGACTCATCTATATCTATAATGATAGATCTTGATTAGGAGTATCTTTTTCTAGTACATGTCAAGTATCTATTTTGAAGTCTTGATCGATTTTGGGGGTTGGGAAGGATCAGGTGATGGTTTTGGGTGTGATTTGATTTTCGTCTAGAACATCAAAAATCCTTCAGGATGCTCCAAAATGACTCATCTATATCTATAATGATAGATCTTGATTAGGAGTATCTTTTTCTAGTACATGTCAAGTATCTATTTTGAAGTCTTGATCGATTTTGGGGGTTGGGAAGGATCAGGTGATGGTTTTGGGTGTGATTTGATTTTCGTCTAGAACATCAAAAATCCTTCAGGATGCTCCAAAATGACTCATCTATATCTATAATGATAGATCTTGATTAGGAGTATCTTTTTCTAGTACATGTCAAGTATCTATTTTGAAGTCTTGATCGATTTTGGGGGTTGGGAAGGATCAGGTGATGGTTTTGGGTGTGATTTGATTTTCGTCTAGAACATCAAAAATCCTTCAGGATGCTCCAAAATGACTCATCTATATCTATAATGATAGATCTTGATTAGGAGTATCTTTTTCTAGTAAATGTCAAGTATCTATTTTGAAGTCTTGATCGATTTTGGGGGTTGGGAAGGATCAGGTGATGGTTTTGGGTGTGATTTGATTTTCGTCTAGAACATCAAAAATCCTTCAGGATGCTCCAAAATGACTCATCTATATCTATAATGATAGATCTTGATTAGGAGTATCTTTTTCTAGTACATGTCAAGTATCTATTTTGAAGTCTTGATCGATTTTGGGGGTTGGGAAGGATCAGGTGATGGTTTTGGGTGTGATTTGATTTTCGTCTAGAACATCAAAAATCCTTCAGGATGCTCCAAAATGACTCATCTATATCTATAATGATAGATCTTGATTAGGAGTATCTTTTTCTAGTACATGTCAAGTATCTATTTTGAAGTCTTGATCGATTTTGGGGGTTGGGAAGGATCAGGTGATGGTTTTGGGTGTGATTTGATTTTCGTCTAGAACATCAAAAATCCTTCAGGATGCTCCAAAATGACTCATCTATATCTATAATGATAGATCTTGATTAGGAGTATCTTTTTCTAGTACATGTCCAGTATCTATTTTGAAGTCTTGATCGATTTTGGGGGTTGGGAAGGATCAGGTGATGGTTTTGGGTGTGATTTGATTTTCGTCTAGAACATCAAAAATCCTTCAGGATGCTCCAAAATGACTCATCTATATCTATAATAATAGATCTCGATTAGGAGTATCTTTTTCTAGTACATGTCAAGTATCTATTTTGAAGTCTTGATCGATTTTGGGGGTTGGGAAGGATCAGGTGATGGTTTTGGGTGTGATTTGATTTTCGTCTAGAACATCAAAAATCCTTCAGGATGCTCCAAAATGACTCATCTATATCTATAATGATAGATCTTGATTAGGAGTATCTTTTTCTAGTACATGTCAAGTATCTATTTTGAAGTCTTGATCGATTTTGGGGGTTGGGAAGGATCAGGTGATGGTTTTGGGTGTGATTTGATTTTCGTCTAGAACATCAAAAATCCTTCAGGATGCTCCAAAATGACTCATCTATATCTATAATGATAGATCTTGATTAGGAGTATCTTTTTCTAGTACATGTCAAGTATCTATTTTGAAGTCTTGATCGATTTTGGGGGTTGGGAAGGATCAGGTGATGGTTTTGGGTGTGATTTGATTTTCGTCTAGAACATCAAAAATCCTTCAGGATGCTCCAAAATGACTCATCTATATCTATAATGATAGATCTTGATTAGGAGTATCTTTTTTTAGTACATGTCAAGTATCTATTTTGAAGTCTTGATCGATTTGGGGGTTGGGAAGGATCAGGTGATGGTTTTGGGTGTGATTTGATTTTCGTCTAGAACATCAAAAATCCTTCAGGATGTTCCAAAATGACTCATCTATATCTATAATGATAGATCTTGATTAGGAGTATCTTTTTCTAGTACATGTTAAGTATCTATTTTGAAGTCTTGATCGATTTTGGGGGTTGGGAAGGATCAGGTGATGGTTTTGGGTGTGATTTGATTTTCGTCTAGAACATCAAAAATCCTTCAGGATGCTCCAAAATGACTCATCTATATCTATAATGACAGATCTTGATTAGGAGTATCTTTTTCTAGTACATGTCAAGTATCTATTTTGAAGACTTCAGGATTTTGGGGGTTGGGAAGGATCAGGTGTATCTTTTTCTAGTACATGTCAAGTATCTATTTTGAAGTCTTGATCGATTTTGGGGGTTGGGAAGGATCAGGTGATGGTTTTGGGTGTGATTTGATTTTCGTCTAGAACATCAAAAATCCTTCAGAATGCTCCAAAATGACTCATCTATATCTATAATGATAGATCTTAATTAGGAGTATCTTTTTCTAGTACATGTCAAGTATCTATTTTGAAGTCTTGATCGATTTTGGGGGTTGGGAAGGATCAGGTGATGGTTTTGGGTGTGATTTGATTTTCGTCTAGAACATCAAAAATCCTTCAGGATGCTCCAAAATGACTCATCTATATCTATAATGATAGATCTTGATTAGAAGTATCTTTTTCTAGTACATGTCAAGTATCTATTTTGAAGTCTTGATCGATTTTGGGGGTTGGGAAGGATCAGGTGATGGTTTTGGGTGTGATTTGATTTTCGTCTAGAACATCAAAAATCCTTCAGGATGCTCCAAAATGACTCATCTATATCTATAATGATAGATCTTGATTAGGAGTATCTTTTTCTAGTACATGTCAAGTATCTATTTTGAAGTCTTGATCGATTTTGGGGGTTGGGAAGGATCAGGTGATGGTTTTGGGTGTGATTTGATTTTCGTCTAGAACATCAAAAATCCTTCAGGATGCTCCAAAATGACTCATCTATATCTATAATGATAGATCTTGATTAGGAGTATCTTTTTCTAGTACATGTCAAGTATCTATTTTGAAGTCTTGATCGATTTTGGGGGTTGGGAAGGATCAGGTGATGGTTTTGGGTGTGATTTGATTTTCGTCTAGAACATCAAAAATCCTTCAGGATGCTCCAAAATGACTCATCTATATCTATAATGATAGATATTGATTAGGAGTATCTTTTTCTAGTAAATGTCAAGTATCTATTTTGAAGTCTTGATCGATTTTGGGGGTTGGGAAGGATCAGGTGATGGTTTTGGGTGTGATTTGATTTTCGTCTAGAACATCAAAAATCCTTCAGGATGCTCCAAAATGACTCATCTATATCTATAATGATAGATCTTGATTAGGAGTATCTTTTTCTAGTACATGTCAAGTATCTATTTTGAAGTCTTGATCGATTTTGGGGGTTGGGAAGGATCAGGTGATGGTTTTGGGTGTGATTTGATTTTCGTCTAGAACATCAAAAATCCTTCAGGATGCTCCAAAATGACTCATCTATATCTATAATGATAGATCTTGATTAGGAGTATCTTTTTCTAGTACATGTCAAGTATCTATTTTGAAGTCTTGATCGATTTTGGGGGTTGGGAAGGATCAGGTGATGGTTTTGGGTGTGATTTGATTTTCGTCTAGAACATCAAAAATCCTTCAGGATGCTCCAAAATGACTCATCTATATCTATAATGATAGATCTTGATTAGGAGTATCTTTTTCTAGTACATGTCCAGTATCTATTTTGAAGTCTTGATCGATTTTGGGGGTTGGGAAGGATCAGGTGATGGTTTTGGGTGTGATTTGATTTTCGTCTAGAACATCAAAAATCCTTCAGGATGCTCCAAAATGACTCATCTATATCTATAATAATAGATCTTGATTAGGAGTATCTTTTTCTAGTACATGTCAAGTATCTATTTTGAAGTCTTGATCGATTTTGGGGGTTGGGAAGGATCAGGTGATGGTTTTGGGTGTGATTTGATTTTCGTCTAGAACATCAAAAATCCTTCAGGATGCTCCAAAATGACTCATCTATATCTATAATGATAGATCTTAATTAGGAGTATCTTTTTCTAGTACATGTCAAGTATCTATTTTGAAGTCTTGATCGATTTTGGGGGTTGGGAAGGATCAGGTGATGGTTTTGGGTGTGATTTGATTTTCGTCTAGAACATCAAAAATCCTTCAGGATGCTCCAAAATGACTCATCTATATCTATAATGATAGATCTTGATTAGGAGTATCTTTTTCTAGTACATGTCAAGTATCTATTTTGAAGTCTTGATCGATTTTGGGGGTTGGGAAGGATCAGGTGATGGTTTTGGGTGTGATTTGATTTTCGTCTAGAACATCAAAAATCCTTCAGGATGCTCCAAAATGACTCATCTATATCTATAATGATAGATCTTGATTAGGAGTATCTTTTTTTAGTACATGTCAAGTATCTATTTTGAAGTCTTGATCGATTTGGGGGTTGGAAAGGATCAGGTGATGGTTTTGGGTGTGATTTGATTTTCGTCTAGAACATCAAAAATCCTTCAGGATGTTCCAAAATGACTCATCTATATCTATAATGATAGATCTTGATTAGGAGTATCTTTTTCTAGTACATGTTAAGTATCTATTTTGAAGTCTTGATCGATTTTGGGGGTTGGGAAGGATCAGGTGATGGTTTTGGGTGTGATTTGATTTTCGTCTAGAACATCAAAAATCCTTCAGGATGCTCCAAAATGACTCATCTATATCTATAATGATAGATCTTGATTAGGAGTATCTTTTTCTAGTACATGTCAAGTATCTATTTTGAAGACTTCAGGATTTTGGGGGTTGGGAAGGATCAGGTGTATCTTTTTCTAGTACATGTCAAGTATCTATTTTGAAGTCTTGATCGATTTTGGGGGTTGGGAAGGATCAGGTGATGGTTTTGGGTGTGATTTGATTTTCGTCTAGAACATCAAAAATCCTTCAGAATGCTCCAAAATGACTCATCTATATCTATAATGATAGATCTTAATTAGGAGTATCTTTTTCTAGTACATGTCAAGTATCTATTTTGAAGTCTTGATCGATTTTGGGGGTTGGGAAGGATCAGGTGATGGTTTTGGGTGTGATTTGATTTTCGTCTAGAACATCAAAAATCCTTCAGGATGCTCCAAAATGACTCATCTATATCTATAATGATAGATCTTGATTAGAAGTATCTTTTTCTAGTACATGTCAAGTATCTATTTTGAAGTCTTGATCGATTTTGGGGGTTGGGAAGGATCAGGTGATGGTTTTGGGTGTGATTTGATTTTCGTCTAGAACATCAAAAATCCTTCAGGATGCTCCAAAATGACTCATCTATATCTATAATGATAGATCTTAATTAGGAGTATCTTTTTCTAGTACATGTCAAGTATCTATTTTGAAGTCTTGATCGATTTTGGGGGTTGGGAAGGATCAGGTGATGGTTTTGGGTGTGATTTGATTTTCGTCTAGAACATCAAAAATCCTTCAGGATGCTCCAAAATGACTCATCTATATCTATAATGATAGATCTTGATTAGGAGTATCTTTTTCTAGTACATGTCAAGTATCTATTTTGAAGTCTTGATCGATTTTGGGGGTTGGGAAGGATCAGGTGATGGTTTTGGGTGTGATTTGATTTTCGTCTAGAACATCAAAAATCCTTCAGGATGCTCCAAAATGACTCATCTATATCTATAATGATAGATCTTGATTAGGAGTATCTTTTTCTAGTACATGTCAAGTATCTATTTTGAAGTCTTGATCGATTTTGGGGGTTGGGAAGGATCAGGTGATGGTTTTGGGTGTGATTTGATTTTCGTCTAGAACATCAAAAATCCTTCAGGATGCTCCAAAATGACTCATCTATATCTATAATGATAGATCTTGATTAGGAGTATCTTTTTCTAGTACATGTCAAGTATCTATTTTGAAGTCTTGATCGATTTTGGGGGTTGGGAAGGATCAGGTGATGGTTTTGGGTGTGATTTGATTTTCGTCTAGAACATCAAAAATCCTTCAGGATGCTCCAAAATGACTCATCTATATCTATAATGATAGATCTTGATTAGGAGTATCTTTTTCTAGTACATGTCAAGTATCTATTTTGAAGTCTTGATCGATTTTGGGGGTTGGGAAGGATCAGGTGATGGTTTTGGGTGTGATTTGATTTTCGTCTAGAACATCAAAAATCCTTCAGGATGCTCCAAAATGACTCATCTATATCTTTAATGATAGATCTTGATTAGGAGTATCTTTTTCTAGTACATGTCAAGTATCTATTTTGAAGTCTTGATCGATTTTGGGGGTTGGGAAGGATCAGGTGATGGTTTTGGGTGTGATTTGATTTTCGTCTAGAACATCAAAAATCCTTCAGGATGCTCCAAAATGACTCATCTATATCTATAATTATAGATCTTGATTAGGAGTATCTTTTTCTAGTATATGTCAAGTATCTATTTTGAAGTCTTGATCGATTTTGGGGGTTGGGAAGGATCAGGTGATGGTTTTGGGTGTGATTTGATTTTCGTCTAGAACATCAAAAATCCTTCAGGATGCTCCAAAATGACTCATCTATATCTATAATGATAGATCTTGATTAGGAGTATCTTTTTCTAGTACATGTCAAGTATCTATTTTGAAGTCTTGTTCGATTTTGGGGGTTGGGAAGGATCAGGTGATGGTTTTGGGTGTGATTTGATTTTCGTCTAGAACATCAAAAATCCTTCAGGATGCTCCAAAATGACTCATCTATATCTATAATGATAGATCTTGATTAGGAGTATCTTTTTCTAGTACATGTCAAGTATCTATTTTGAAGTCTTGATCGATTTTGGGGGTTGGGAAGGATCAGGTGATGGTTTTGGGTGTGATTTGATTTTCGTCTAGAACATCAAAAATCCTTCAGGATGCTCCAAAATGACTCATCTATATCTATAATGATAGATCTTGATTAGGAGTATCTTTTTCTAGTACATGTCAAGTATCTATTTTGAAGTCTTGATCGATTTTGGGGGTTGGGAAGGATCAGGTGATGGTTTTGGGTGTGATTTGATTTTCGTCTAGAACATCAAAAATCCTTCAGGATGCTCCAAAATGACTCATCTATATCTATAATGATAGATCTTGATTAGGAGTATCTTTTTCTAGTACATGTCAAGTATCTATTTTGAAGTCTTGATCGATTTTGGGGGTTGGGAAGGATCAGGTGATGGTTTTGGGTGTGATTTGATTTTCGTCTAGAACATCAAAAATCCTTCAGGATGCTCCAAAATGACTCATCCATATCTATAATGATAGATCTTGATTAGGAGTATCTTTTTCTAGTACATGTCAAGTATCTATTTTGAAGTCTTGATCGATTTTGGGGGTTGGGAAGGATCAGGTGATGGTTTTGGGTGTGATTTGATTTTCGTCTAGAACATCAAAAATCCTTCAGGATGCTCCAAAATGACTCATCTATATCTATAATGATAGATCTTGATTAGGAGTATCTTTTTCTAGTACATGTCAAGTATCTATTTTGAAGTCTTGATCGATTTTGGGGGTTGGGAAGGATCAGGTGATGGTTTTGGGTGTGATTTGATTTTCGTCTAGAACATCAAAAATCCTTCAGGATGCTCCAAAATGACTCATCTATATCTATAATGATAGATCTTGATTAGGAGTATCTTTTTCTAGTACATGTCAAGTATCTATTTTGAAGTCTTGATCGATTTTGGGGGTTGGGAAGGATCAGGTGATGGTTTTGGGTGTGATTTGATTTTCGTCTAGAACATCAACAATCCTTCAGGATGCTCCAAAATGACTCATCTATATCTATAATGATAGATCTTGATTAGGAGTATCTTTTTCTAGTACATGTCAAGTATCTATTTTGAAGTCTTGATCTATTTTGGGGGTTGGGAAGGATCAGGTGATGGTTTTGGGTGTGATTTGATTTTCGTCTAGAACATCAAAAATCCTTCAGGATGCTCCAAAATGACTCATCTATATCTATAATGATAGATCTTGATTAGGAGTATCTTTTTCTAGTACATGTCAAGTATCTTTTTTGAAGTCTTGATCGATTTTGGGGGTTGGGAAGGATCAGGTGATGGTTTTGGGTGTGATTTGATTTTCGTCTAGAACATCAAAAATCCTTCAGGATGCTCCAAAATGACTCATCTATATCTATAATGATAGATCTTGATTAGGAGTATCTTTTTCTAGTACATGTCAAGTATCTATTTTGAAGTCTTGATCGATTTTGGGGGTTGGGAAGGATCAGGTGATGGTTTTGGGTGTGATTTGATTTTCGTCTAGAACATCAAAAATCCTTCAGGATGCTCCAAAATGACTCATCTATATCTATAATGATAGATCTTGATTAGGAGTATCTTTTTCTAGTACATGTCAAGTATCTATTTTGAAGTCTTGATCGATTTTGGGGGTTGGGAAGGATCAGGTGATGGTTTTGGGTGTGATTTGATTTTCGTCTAGAACATCAAAAATCCTTCAGGATGCTCCAAAATGACTCATCTATATCTATAATGATAGATCTTGATTAGGAGTATCTTTTTCTAGTACATGTCAAGTATCTATTTTGAAGTCTTGATCGATTTTGGGGGTTGGGAAGGATCAGGTGATGGTTTTGGGTGTGATTTGATTTTCGTCTAGAACATCAAAAATTATTCAGGATGCTCCAAAATGACTCATCTATATCTATAATGATAGATCTTGATTAGGAGTATCTTTTTCTAGTACATGTCAAGTATCTATTTTGAAGTCTTGATCGATTTTGGGGTTGGGAAGGATCAGGTGATGGTTTTGGGTGTGATTTGATTTTCGTCTAGAATATCAAAAATCCTTCAGGATGCTCCAAAATGACTCATCTATATCTATAATTATAGATCTTGATTAGGAGTATCTTTTTCTAGTACATGTCAAGTGTCTATTTTGAAGTCTTGATCGATTTTGGGGGTTGGGAAGGATCAGGTGATGGTTTTGGGTGTGATTTGATTTTGGTCTAGAACATCAAAAATCCTTCAGGATGCTCCAAAATGACTCATCTATATCTATAATGATAGATCTTGATTAGGAGTATCTTTTTCTAGTACATGTCAAGTATCTATTTTGAAGTCTTGATCGATTTTGGGGGTTGGGAAGGATCAGGTGATGGTTTTGGGTGTGATTTGATTTTCGTCTAGAACATCAAAAATCCTTCAGGATGCTCCAAAATGACTCATCTATATCTATAATGATAGATCTTGGTTAGGAGTATCTTTTTCTAGTACATGTCAAGTATCTATTTTGAAGTCTTGATCGATTTTGGGGGTTGGGAAGGATCAGGTGATGGTTTTGGGTGTGATTTGATTTTCGTCTAGAACATCAAAAATCCTTCAGGATGCTCCAAAATGACTCATCTATATCTATAATGATAGATCTTGATTAGGAGTATCTTTTTCTAGTACATGTCAAGTATCTATTTTGAAGTCTTGATCGATTTTGGGGGTTGGGAAGGATCAGGTGATGGTTTTGGGTGTGATTTGATTTTCGTCTAGAACATCAAAAATCCTTCAGGATGCTCCAAAATGACTCATCTATATCTATAATGATAGATCTTGATTAGGAGTATCTTTTTCTAGTACATGTCAAGTATCTATTTTGAAGTCTTGATCGATTTTGGGGGTTGGGAAGGATCAGGTGATGGTTTTGGGTGTGATTTGATCTTCGTCTAGAACATCAAAAATCCTTCAGGATGCTCCAAAATGACTCATCTATATCTATAATGATAGATCTTGATTAGGAGTATCTTTTTCTAGTACATGTCAAGTATCTATTTTGAAGTCTTGATCGATTTTGGGGGTTGGGAAGGATCAGGTGATGGTTTTGGGTGTGATTTGATTTTCGTCTAGAACATCAAAAATCCTTCAGGATGCTCCAAAATGACTCATCTATATCTATAATGATAGATCTTGATTAGGAGTATCTTTTTCTAGTACATGTCAAGTATCTATTTTGAAGTCTTGATCGATTTTGGGGGTTGGGAAGGATCAGGTGATGGTTTTGGGTGTGATTTGATTTTCGTCTAGAACATCAAAAATCCTTCAGGATGCTCCAAAATGACTCATCTATATCTATAATGATAGATCTTGATTAGGAGTATCTTTCTCTAGTACATGTCAAGTATCTATTTTGAAGTCTTGATCGATTTTGGGGGTTGGGAAGGATAAGGTGATGGTTTTGGATGTGATTTGATTTTCGTCTAGAACATCAAAAATCCTTCAGGATGCTCCAAAATGACTCATCTATATCTATAATGATAGATCTTGATTAGGAGTATCTTTTTCTAGTACATGTCAAGTATCTATTTTGAAGTCTTGATCGATTTTGGGGGTTGGGAAGGATCAGGTGATGGTTTTGGGTGTGATTTGATTTTCGTCTAGAACATCAAAAATCCTTCAGGATGCTCCAAAATGACTCATCTATATCTATAATGATAGATCTTGATTAGGAGTATCTTTTTCTAGTACATGTCAAGTATCTATTTTGAAGTCTTGATCGATTTTGGGGGTTGGGAAGGATCAGGTGATGGTTTTGGGTGTGATTTGATTTTCGTCTAGAACATCAAAAATCCTTCAGGATGCTCCAAAATGACTCATCTATATCTATAATGATAGATCTTGATTAGGAGTATCTTTTTCTTGTACATGTCAAGTATCTATTTTGAAGTCTTGATCGATTTTGGGGGTTGGGAAGGATCAGGTGATGGTTTTGGGTGTGATTTGATTTTCGTCTAGAACATCAAAAATCCTTCAGGATGCTCCAAAATGACTCATCTATATCTATAATGATAGATCTTGATTAGGAGTATCTTTTTCTAGTACATGTCAAGTATCTATTTTGAAGTCTTGATCGATTTTGGGGGTTGGGAAGGATCAGGTGATGGTTTTGGGTGTGATTTGATTTTCGTCTAGAACATCAAAAATCCTTCAGGATGCTCCAAAATGACTCATCTATATCTATAATGATAGATCTTGATTAGGAGTATCTTTTTCTAGTACATGTCAAGTATCTATTTTGAAGTCTTGATCGATTTTGGGGGTTGGGAAGGATCAGGTGATGGTTTTGGGTGTGATTTGATTTTCGTCTAGAACATCAAAAATCCTTCAGGATGCTCCAAAATGACTCATCTATATCTATAATGATAGATCTTGATTAGGAGTATCTTTTTCTAGTACATGTCAAGTATCTATTTTGAAGTCTTGATCGATTTTGGGGGTTGGGAAGGATCAGGTGATGGTTTTGGGTGTGATTTGATTTTCGTCTAGAACATCAAAAATCCTTCAGGATGCTCCAAAATGACTCATCTATATCTAAATGATAGATCTTGATTAGGAGTATCTTTTTCTAGTACATGTCAAGTATCTATTTTGAAGTCTTGATCGATTTTGGGGGTTGGGAAGGATCAGGTGATGGTTTTGGGTGTGATTTGATTTTCGTCTAGAACATCAAAAATCCTTCAGGATGCTCCAAAATGACTCATCTATATCTATAATGATAGATCTTGATTAGGAGTATCTTTTTCTAGTACATGTCAAGTATCTATTTTGAAGTCTTGATCGATTTTGGGGGTTGGGAAGGATCAGGTGATGGTTTTGGGTGTGATTTGATTTTCGTCTAGAACATCAAAAATCCTTCAGGATGCTCCAAAATGACTCATCTATATCTATAATGATAGATCTTGATTAGGAGTATCTTTTTCTAGTACATGTCAAGTATCTATTTTGAAGTCTTGATCGATTTTGGGGGTTGGGAAGGATCAGGTGATGGTTTTGGGTGTGATTTGATTTTCGTCTAGAACATCAAAAATCCTTCAGGATGCTCCAAAATGACTCATCTATATCTATAATGATAGATCTTGATTAGGAGTATCTTTTTCTAGTACATGTCAAGTATCTATTTTGAAGTCTTGATCGATTTTGGGGGTTGGGAAGGATCAGGTGATGGTTTTGGGTGTGATTTGATTTTCGTCTAGAACATCAAAAATCCTTCAGGATGCTCCAAAATGACTCATCTATATCTATAATGATAGATCTTGATTAGGAGTATCTTTTTCTAGTACATGTCAAGTATCTATTTTGAAGTCTTGATCGATTTTGGGGGTTGGGAAGGATCAGGTGATGGTTTTGGGTGTGATTTGATTTTCGTCTAGAACATCAAAAATCCTTCAGGATGCTCCAAAATGACTCATCTATATCTATAATGATAGATCTTGATTAGGAGTATCTTTTTCTAGTACATGTCAAGTATCTATTTTGAAGTCTTGATCGATTTTGGGGGTTGGGAAGGATCAGGTGATGGTTTTGGGTGTGATTTGATTTTCGTCTAGAACATCAAAAATCCTTCAGGATGCTCCAAAATGACTCATCTATATCTATAATGATAGATCTTGATTAGGAGTATCTTTTTCTAGTACATGTCAAGTATCTGTTTTGAAGTCTTGATCGATTTTGGGGGTTGGGAAGGATCAGGTGATGGTTTTGGGTGTGATTTGATTTTCGTCTAGAACATCAAAAATCCTTCAGGATGCTCCAAAATGACTCATCTATATCTGTAATGATAGATCTTGATTAGGAGTATCTTTTTCTAGTACATGTCAAGTATCTATTTTGAAGTCTTGATCGATTTTGGGGGTTGGGAAGGATCAGGTGATGGTTTTGGGTGTGATTTGATTTTCGTCTAGAACATCAAAAATCCTTCAGGATGCTCCAAAATGACTCATCTATATCTATAATGATAGATCTTGATTAGGAGTATCTTTTTCTAGTACATGTCAAGTATCTATTTTGAAGTCTTGATCGATTTTGGGGGTTGGGAAGGATCAGGTGATGGTTTTGGGTGTGATTTGATTTTCGTCTAGAACATCAAAAATCCTTCAGGATGCTCCAAAATGACTCATCTATATCTATAATGATAGATCTTGATTAGGAGTATCTTTTTCTAGTACATGTCAAGTATCTATTTTGAAGTCTTGATCGATTTTGGGGGTTGGGAAGGATCAGGTGATGGTTTTGGGTGTGATTTGATTTTCGTCTAGAACATCAAAAATCCTTCAGGATGCTCCAAAATGACTCATCTATATCTATAATGACAGATCTTGATTAGGAGTATCTTTTTCTAGTACATGTCAAGTATCTATTTTTAAGTCTTGATCGATTTTGGGGGTTGGGAAGGATCAGGTGATGGTTTTGGGTGTGATTTGATTTTCGTCTAGAACATCAAAAATCCTTCAGGATGCTCCAAAATGACTCATCTATATCTATAATGATAGATCTTGATTAGGAGTATCTTTTTCTAGTACATGTCAAGTATCTATTTTGAAGTCTTGATCGATTTTGGGGGTTGGGAAGGATCAGGTGATGGTTTTGGGTGTGATTTGATTTTCGTCTAGAACATCAAAAATCCTTCAGGATGCTCCAAAATGACTCATCTATATCTATAATGATAGATCTTGATTAGGAGTATCTTTTTCTAGTACATGTCAAGTATCTATTTTGAAGTCTTGATCGATTTTGGGGGTTGGGAAGGATCAGGTGATGGTTTTGGGTGTGATTTGATTTTCGTCTAGAACATCAAAAATCCTTCAGGATGCTCCAAAATGACTCATCTATATCTATAATGATAGATCTTGATTAGGAGTATCTTTTTCTAGTACATGTCAAGTATCTATTTTGAAGTCTTGATCGATTTTGGGGGTTGGGAAGGATCAGGTGATGGTTTTGGGTGTGATTTGATTTTCGTCTAGAACATCAAAAATCCTTCAGGATGCTCCAAAATGACTCATCTATATCTATAATGATAGATCTTGATTAGGAGTATCTTTTTCTAGTACATGTCAAGTATCTATTTTGAAGTCTTGATCGATTTTGGGGGTTGGGAAGGATCAGGTGATGGTTTTGGGTGTGATTTGATTTTCGTCTAGAACATCAAAAATCCTTCAGGATGCTCCAAAATGACTCATCTATATCTATAATGATAGATCTTGATTAGGAGTATCTTTTTCTAGTACATGTCAAGTATCTATTTTGAAGTCTTGATCGATTTTGGGGGTTGGGAAGGATCAGGTGATGGTTTTGGGTGTGATTTGATTTTCGTCTAGAACATCAAAAATCCTTCAGGATGCTCCAAAATGACTCATCTATATCTATAATGATAGATCTTGATTAGGAGTATCTTTTTCTAGTACATGTCAAGTATCTATTTTGAAGTCTTGATCGATTTTGGGGGTTGGGAAGGATCAGGTGATGGTTTTGGGTGTGATTTGATTTTCGTCTAGAACATCAAAAATCCTTCAGGATGCTCCAAAATGACTCATCTATATCTATAATGATAGATCTTGATTTAGGAGTATCTTTTCTAGTACATGTCAAGTATCTATTTTGAAGTCTTGATCGATTTTGGGGGTTGGGAAGGATCAGGTGATGGTTTTGGGTGTGATTTGATTTTCGTCTAGAACATCAAAAATCCTTCAGGATGCTCCAAAATGACTCATCTATATCTATAATGATAGATCTTGATTAGGAGTATCTTTTTCTAGTACATGTCAAGTATCTATTTTGAAGTCTTGATCGATTTTGGGGGTTGGGAAGGATCAGGTGATGGTTTTGGGTGTGATTTGATTTTCGTCTAGAACATCAAAAATCCTTCAGGATGCTCCAAAATGACTCATCTATATCTATAATGATAGATCTTGATTAGGAGTATCTTTTTCTAGTACATGTCAAGTATCTATTTTGAAGTCTTGATCGATTTTGGGGGTTGGGAAGGATCAGGTGATGGTTTTGGGTGTGATTTGATTTTCGTCTAGAACATCAAAAATCCTTCAGGATGCTCCAAAATGACTCATCTATATCTATAATGATAGATCTTGATTAGGAGTATCTTTTTCTAGTACATGTCAAGTATCTATTTTGAAGTCTTGATCGATTTTGGGGGTTGGGAAGGATCAGGTGATGGTTTTGGGTGTGATTTGATTTTCGTCTAGAACATCAAAAATCCTTCAGGATGCTCCAAAATGACTCATCTATATCTATAATGATAGATCTTGATTAGGAGTATCTTTTTCTAGTACATGTCAAGTATCTATTTTGAAGTCTTGATCGATTTTGGGGGTTGGGAAGGATCAGGTGATGGTTTTGGGTGTGATTTGATTTTCGTCTAGAACATCAAAAATCCTTCAGGATGCTCCAAAATGACTCATCTATATCTATAATGATAGATCTTGATTAGGAGTATCTTTTTCTAGTACATGTCAAGTATCTATTTTGAAGTCTTGATCGATTTTGGGGGTTGGGAAGGATCAGGTGATGGTTTTGGGTGTGATTTGATTTTCGTCTAGAACATCAAAAATCCTTCAGGATGCTCCAAAATGACTCATCTATATCTATAATGATAGATCTTGATTAGGAGTATCTTTTTCTAGTACATATCAAGTATCTATTTTGAAGTCTTGATCGATTTTGGGGGTTGGGAAGGATCAGGTGATGGTTTTGGGTGTGATTTGATTTTCGTCTAGAACATCAAAAATCCTTCAGGATGCTCCAAAATGACTCATCTATATCTATAATGATAGATCTTGATTAGGAGTATCTTTTTCTAGTACATGTCAAGTATCTATTTTGAAGTCTTGATCGATTTTGGGGGTTGGGAAGGATCAGGTGATGGTTTTGGGTGTGATTTGATTTTCGTCTAGAACATCAAAAATCCTTCAGGATGCTCCAAAATGACTCATCTATATCTATAATGATAGATCTTGATTAGGAGTATCTTTTTCTAGTACATGTCAAGTATCTATTTTGAAGTCTTGATCGATTTTGGGGGTTGGGAAGGATCAGGTGATGGTTTTGGGTGTGATTTGATTTTCGTCTAGAACATCAAAAATCCTTCAGGATGCTCCAAAATGACTCATCTATATCTATAATGATAGATCTTGATTAGGAGTATCTTTTTCTAGTACATGTCAAGTATCTATTTTGAAGTCTTGATCGATTTTGGGGGTTGGGAAGGATCAGGTGATGGTTTTGGGTGTGATTTGATTTTCGTCTAGAACATCAAAAATCCTTCAGGATGCTCCAAAATGACTCATCTATATCTATAATGATAGATCTTGATTAGGAGTATCTTTTTCTAGTACATGTCAAGTATCTATTTTGAAGTCTTGATCGATTTTGGGGGTTGGGAAGGATCAGGTGATGGTTTTGGGTGTGATTTGATTTTCGTCTAGAACATCAAAAATCCTTCAGGATGCTCCAAAATGACTCATCTATATCTATAATGATAGATCTTGATTAGGAGTATCTTTTTCTAGTACATGTCAAGTATCTATTTTGAAGTCTTGATCGATTTTGGGGGTTGGGAAGGATCAGGTGATGGTTTTGGGTGTGATTTGATTTTCGTCTAGAACATCAAAAATCCTTCAGGATGCTCCAAAATGACTCATCTATATCTATAATTACAGATCTTGATTAGGAGTATCTTTTTCTAGTACATGTCAAGTATCTATTTTGAAGTCTTGATAGATTTTGGGGGTTGGGAAGGATCAGGTGATGGTTTTGGGTGTGATTTGATTTTCGTCTAGAACATCAAAAATCCTTCAGGATGCTCCAAAATGACTCATCTATATCTATAATGATAGATCTTGATTAGGAGTATCTTTTTCTAGTACATGTCAAGTATCTATTTTGAAGTCTTGATCGATTTTGGGGGTTGGGAAGGATCAGGTGATGGTTTTGGGTGTGATTTGATTTTCGTCTAGAACATCAAAAATCCTTCAGGATGCTCCAAAATGACTCATCTATATCTATAATGATAGATCTTGATTAGGAGTATCTTTTTCTAGTACATGTCAAGTATCTATTTTGAAGTCTTGATCGATTTTGGGGGTTGGGAAGGATCAGGTGATGGTTTTGGGCGTGATTTGATTTTCGTCTAGAACATCAAAAATCCTTCAGGATGCTCCAAAATGACTCATCTATATCTATAATGATAGATCTTGATTAGGAGTATCTTTTTCTAGTACATGTCAAGTATCTATTTTGAAGTCTTGATCGATTTTGGGGGTTGGGAAGGATCAGGTGATGGTTTTGGGTGTGATTTGATTTTCGTCTAGAACATCAAAAATCCTTCAGGATGCTCCAAAATGACTCATCTATATCTATAATGATAGATCTTGATTAGGAGTATCTTTTTCTAGTACATGTCAAGTATCTATTTTGAAGTCTTGATCGATTTTGGGGGTTGGGAAGGATCAGGTGATGGTTTTGGGTGTGATTTGATTTTCGTCTAGAACATCAAAAATCCTTCAGGATGCTCCAAAATGACTCATCTATATCTATAATGATAGATCTTGATTAGGAGTATCTTTTTCTGGTAAATGTCAAGTATCTATTTTGAAGTCTTGATCGATTTTGGGGGTTGGGAAGGATCAGGTGATGGTTTTGGGTGTGATTTGATTTTCGTCTAGAACATCAAAAATCCTTCAGGATGCTCCAAAATGACTCATCTATATCTATAATGATAGATCTTGATTAGGAGTATCTTTTTCTAGTACATGTCAAGTATCTATTTTGAAGTCTTGATAGATTTTGGGGGTTGGGAAGGATCAGGTGATGGTTTTGGGTGTGATTTGATTTTCGTCTAGAACATCAAAAATCCTTCAGGATGCTCCAAAATGACTCATCTATATCTATAATGATAGATCTTGATTAGGAGTATCTTTTTCTAGTACATGTCAAGTATCTATTTTGAAGTCTTGATCGATTTTGGGGGTTGGGAAGGATCAGGTGATGGTTTTGGGTGTGATTTGATTTTCGTCTAGAACATCAAAAATCCTTCAGGATGCTCCAAAATGACTCATCTATATCTATAATGATAGATCTTGATTAGGAGTATCTTTTTCTAGTACATGTCAAGTATCTATTTTGAAGTCTTGATCGATTTTGGGGGTTGGGAAGGATCAGGTGATGGTTTTGGGTGTGATTTGATTTTCGTCTAGAACATCAAAAATCCTTCAGGATGCTCCAAAATGACTCATCTATATCTATAATGATAGATCTTGATTAGGAGTATCTTTTTCTAGTACATGTCAAGTATCTATTTTGAAGTCTTGATCGATTTTGGGGGTTGGGAAGGATCAGTTGATGGTTTTGGGTGTGATTTGATTTTCGTCTAGAACATCAAAAATCCTTCAGGATGCTCCAAAATGACTCATCTATATCTATAATGATAGAACTTGATTAGGAGTATCTTTTTCTAGTACATGTCAAGTATCTATTTTGAAGTCTTGATCGATTTTGGGGGTTGGGAAGGATCAGGTGATGGTTTTGGGTGTGATTTGATTTTCGTCTAGAACATCAAAAATCCTTCAGGATGCTCCAAAATGACTCATCTATATCTATAATGATAGATCTTGATTAGGAGTATCTTTTTCTAGTACATGTCAAGTATCTATTTTGAAGTCTTGATCGATTTTGGGGGTTGGGAAGGATCAGGTGATGGTTTTGGGTGTGATTTGATTTTCGTCTAGAACATCAAAAATCCTTCAGGATGCTCCAAAATGACTCATCTATATCTATAATGATAGATCTTGATTAGGAGTATCTTTTTCTAGTACATGTCAAGTATCTATTTTGAAGTCTTGATCGATTTTGGGGGTTGGGAAGGATCAGGTGATGGTTTTGGGTGTGATTTGATTTTCGTCTAGAACATCAAAAATCCTTCAGGATGCTCCAAAATGACTCATCTATATCTATAATGATAGATCTTGATTAGGAGTATCTTTTTCTAGTACATGTCAAGTATCTATTTTGAAGTCTTGATCGATTTTGGGGGTTGGGAAGGATCAGGTGATGGTTTTGGGTGTGATTTGATTTTCGTCTAGAACATCAAAAATCCTTCAGGATGCTCCAAAATGACTCATCTATATCTATAATGATAGATCTTGATTAGGAGTATCTTTTTCTAGTACATGTCAAGTATCTATTTTGAAGTCTTGATCGATTTTGGGGGTTGGGAAGGATCAGGTGATGGTTTTGGGTGTGATTTGATTTTCGTCTAGAACATCAAAAATCCTTCAGGATGCTCCAAAATGACTCATCTATATCTATAATGATAGATCTTGATTAGGAGTATCTTTTTCTAGTACATGTCAAGTATCTATTTTGAAGTCTTGATCGATTTTGGGGGTTGGGAAGATCAGGTGATGGTTTTGGGTGTGATTTGATTTTCGTCTAGAACATCAAAAATCCTTCAGGATGCTCCAAAATGACTCATCTATATCTATAATGATAGATCTTGATTAGGAGTATCTTTTTCTAGTACATGTCAAGTATCTATTTTGAAGTCTTGATCGATTTTGGGGGTTGGGAAGGATCAGGTGATGGTTTTGGGTGTGATTTGATTTTCGTCTAGAACATCAAAAATCCTTCAGGATGCTCCAAAATGACTCATCTATATCTATAATGATAATTCTTGATTAGGAGTATCTTTTTCTAGTACATGTCAAGTATCTATTTTGAAGTCTTGATCGATTTTGGGGGTTGGGAAGGATCAGGTGATGGTTTTGGGTGTGATTTGATTTTCGTCTAGAACATCAAAAATCCTTCAGGATGCTCCAAAATGACTCATCTATATCTATAATGATAGATCTTGATTAGGAGTATCTTTTTCTAGTACATGTCAAGTATCTATTTTGAAGTCTTGATCGATTTTGGGGGTTGGGAAGGATCAGGTGATGGTTTTGGGTGTGATTTGATTTTCGTCTAGAACATCAAAAATCCTTCAGGATGCTCCAAAATGACTCATCTATATCTATAATGATAGATCTTGATTAGGAGTATCTTTTTCTAGTACATGTCAAGTATCTATTTTGAAGTCTTGATCGATTTTGGGGGTTGGGAAGGATCAGGTGATGGTTTTGGGTGTGATTTGATTTTCGTCTAGAACATCAAAAATCCTTCAGGATGCTCCAAAATGACTCATCTATATCTATAATGATAGATCTTGATTAGGAGTATCTTTTTCTAGTACATGTCAAGTATCTATTTTGAAGTCTTGATCGATTTTGGGGGTTGGGAAGGATCAGGTGATGGTTTTGGGTGTGATTTGATTTTCGTCTAGAACATCAAAAATCCTTCAGGATGCTCCAAAATGACTCATCTATATGTATAATGATAGATCTTGATTAGGAGTATCTTTTTCTAGTACATGTCAAGTATCTATTTTGAAGTCTTGATCGATTTTGGGGGTTGGGAAGGATCAGGTGATGGTTTTGGGTGTGATTTGATTTTCGTCTAGAACATCAAAAATCCTTCAGGATGCTCCAAAATGACTCATCTATATCTATAATGATAGATCTTGATTAGGAGTATCTTTTTCTAGTACATGTCAAGTATCTATTTTGAAGTCTTGATCGATTTTGGGGGTTGGGAAGGATCAGGTGATGGTTTTGGGTGTGATTTGATTTTCGTCTAGAACATCAAAAATCCTTCAGGATGCTCCAAAATGACTCATCTATATCTATAATGATAGATCTTGATTAGGAGTATCTTTTTCTAGTACATGTCAAGTATCTATTTTGAAGTCTTGATCGATTTTGGGGGTTGGGAAGGATCAGGTGATGGTTTTGGGTGTGATTTGATTTTCGTCTAGAACATCAAAAATCCTTCAGGATGCTCCAAAATGACTCATCTATATCTATAATGATAGATCTTGATTAGGAGTATCTTTTTCTAGTACATGTCAAGTATCTATTTTGAAGTCTTGATCGATTTTGGGGGTTGGGAAGGATCAGGTGATGGTTTTGGGTGTGATTTGATTTTCGTCTAGAACATCAAAAATCCTTCAGGATGCTCCAAAATGACTCATCTATATCTATAATGATAGATCTTGATTAGGAGTATCTTTTTCTAGTACATGTCAAGTATCTATTTTGAAGTCTTGATCGATTTTGGGGGTTGGGAAGGATCAGGTGATGGTTTTGGGTGTGATTTGATTTTCGTCTAGAACATCAAAAATCCTTCAGGATGCTCCAAAATGACTCATCTATATCTATAATGATAGATCTTGATTAGGAGTATCTTTTTCTAGTACATGTCAAGTATCTATTTTGAAGTCTTGATCGATTTTGGGGGTTGGGAAGGATCAGGTGATGGTTTTGGGTGTGATTTGATTTTCGTCTAGAACATCAAAAATCCTTCAGGATGCTCCAAAATGACTCATCTATATCTATAATGATAGATCTTGATTAGGAGTATCTTTTTCTAGTACATGTCAAGTATCTATTTTGAAGTCTTGATCGATTTTGGGGGTTGGGAAGGATCAGGTGATGGTTTTGGGTGTGATTTGATTTTCGTCTAGAACATCAAAAATCCTTCAGGATGCTCCAAAATGACTCATCTATATCTATAATGATAGATCTTGATAAGGAGTATCTTTTTCTACTACATGTCAAGTATCTATTTTGAAGTCTTGATCGATTTTGGGGGTTGGGAAGGATCAGGTGATGGTTTTGGGTGTGATTTGATTTTCGTCTAGAACATCAAAAATCCTTCAGGATGCTCCAAAATGACTCATCTATATCTATAATGATAGATCTTGATTAGGAGTATCTTTTTCTAGTACATGTCAAGTATCTATTTTGAAGTCTTGATCGATTTTGGGGGTTGGGAAGGATCAGGTGATGGTTTTGGGTGTGATTTGATTTTCGTCTAGAACATCAAAAATCCTTCAGGATGCTCCAAAATGACTCATCTATATCTATAATTATAGATCTTGATTAGGAGTATCTTTTTCTAGTACATGTCAAGTATCTATTTTGAAGTCTTGATCGATTTTGGGGGTTGGGAAGGATCAGGTGATGGTTTTGGGTGTGATTTGATTTTCGTCTAGAACATCAAAAATCCTTCAGGATGCTCCAAAATGACTCATCTATATCTATAATTATAGATCTTGATTAGGAGTATCTTTTTCTAGTACATGTCAAGTATCTATTTTGAAGTCTTGATCGATTTTGGGGGTTGGGAAGGATCAGGTGATGGTTTTGGGTGTGATTTGATTTTCGTCTAGAACATCAAAAATCCTTCAGGATGCTCCAAAATGACTCATCTATATCTATAATGATAGATCTTGATTAGGAGTATCTTTTTCTAGTACATGTCAAGTATCTATTTTGAAGTCTTGATCGATTTTGGGGGTTGGGAAGGATCAGGTGATGGTTTTGGGTGTGATTTGATTTTCGTCTAGAACATCAAAAATCCTTCAGGATGCTCCAAAATGACTCATCTATATCTATAATGATAGATCTTGATTAGGAGTATCTTTTTCTAGTACATGTCAAGTATCTATTTTGAAGTCTTGATCGATTTTGGGGGTTGGGAAGGATCAGGTGATGGTTTTGGGTGTGATTTGATTTTCGTCTAGAACATCAAAAATCCTTCAGGATGCTCCAAAATGACTCATCTATATCTATAATGATAGATCTTGATTAGGAGTATCTTTTTCTAGTACATGTCAAGTATCTATTTTGAAGTCTTGATCGATTTTGGGGGTTGGGAAGGATCAGGTGATGGTTTTGGGTGTGATTTGATTTTCGTCTAGAACATCAAAAATCCTTCAGGATGCTCCAAAATGACTCATCTATATCTATAATGATAGATCTTGATTAGGAGTATCTTTTTCTAGTACATGTCAAGTATCTATTTTGAAGTCTTGATCGATTTTGGGGGTTGGGAAGGATCAGGTGATGGTTTTGGGTGTGATTTGATTTTCGTCTAGAACATCAAAAATCCTTCAGGATGCTCCAAAATGACTCATCTATATCTATAATGATAGATCTTGATTAGGAGTATCTTTTTCTAGTACATGTCAAATATCTATTTTGAAGTCTTGATCGATTTTGGGGGTTGGGAAGGATCAGGTGATGGTTTTGGGTGTGATTTGATTTTCGTCTAGAACATCAAAAATCCTTCAGGATGCTCCAAAATGACTCATCTATATCTATAACGATAGATCTTGATTAGGAGTATCTTTTTCTAGTACATGTCAAGTATCTATTTTGAAGTCTTGATCGATTTTGGGGGTTGGGAAGGATCAGGTGATGGTTTTGGGTGTGATTTGATTTTCGTCTAGAACATCAAAAATCCTTCAGGATGCTCCAAAATGACTCATCTATATCTATAATGATAGATCTTGATTAGGAGTATCTTTTTCTAGTACATGTCAAGTATCTATTTTGAAGTCTTGATCGATTTTGGGGGTTGGGAAGGATCAGGTGATGGTTTTGGGTGTGATTTGATTTTCGTCTAGAACATCAAAAATCCTTCAGGATGCTCCAAAATAACTCATCTATATCTATAATGATAGATCTTGATTAGGAGTATCTTTTTCTAGTACATGTCAAGTATCTATTTTGAAGTCTTGATCGATTTTGGGGGTTGGGAAGGATCAGGTGATGGTTTTGGGTGTGATTTGATTTTCGTCTAGAACATCAAAAATCCTTCAGGATGCTCCAAAATGACTCATCTATATCTTTAATGATAGATCTTGATTAGGAGTATCTTTTTCTAGTACATGTCAAGTATCTATTTTGAAGTCTTGATCGATTTTGGGGGTTGGGAAGGATCAGGTGATGGTTTTGGGTGTGATTTGATTTTCGTCTAGAACATCAAAAATCCTTCAGGATGCTCCAAAATGACTCATCTATATCTATAATGATAGATCTTGATTAGGAGTATCTTTTTCTAGTACATGTCAAGTATCTATTTTGAAGTCTTGATCGATTTTGGGGGTTGGGAAGGATCAGGTGATGGTTTTGGGTGTGATTTGATTTTCGTCTAGAACATCAAAAATCCTTCAGGATGCTCCAAAATGACTCATCTATATCTATAATGATAGATCTTGATTAGGAGTATCTTTTTCTAGTACATGTCAAGTATCTATTTTGAAGTCTTGATCGATTTTGGGGGTTAGGAAGGATCAGGTGATGGTTTTGGGTGTGATTTGATTTTCGTCTAGAACATCAAAAATCCTTCAGGATGCTCCAAAATGACTCATCTATAGATCTTGATTAGGAGTATATTTTTCTAGTACATGTCAAGTATCTATTTTGAAGTCTTGATCGATTTTAGGGGTTGGGAAGGATCAGGTGATGGTTTTGGGTGTGATTTGATTTTCGTCTAGAACATCAAAAATCCTTCAGGATGCTCCAAAATGACTCATCTATATCTATAATGATAGATCTTGATTAGGAGTATCTTTTTCTAGTACATGTCAAGTATCTATTTTGAAGTCTTGATCGATTTTGGGGGTTGGGAAGGATCAGGTGATGGTTTTGGGTGTGATTTGATTTTCGTCTAGAACATCAAAAATCCTTCAGGATGCTCCAAAATGACTCATCTATATCTATAATGATAGATCTTGATTAGGAGTATCTTTTTCTAGTACATGTCAAGTATCTATTTTGAAGTCTTGATCGATTTTGGGGGTTGGGAAGGATCAGGTGATGGTTTTGGGTGTGATTTGATTTTCGTCTAGAACATCAAAAATCCTTCAGGATGCTCCAAAATGACTCATCTATATCTATAATGATAGATCTTGATTAGGAGTATCTTTTTCTAGTACATGTCAAGTATCTATTTTGAAGTCTTGATCGATTTTGGGGGTTGGAAAGGATCAGGTGATGGTTTTGGGTGTGATTTGATTTTCGTCTAGAACATCAAAAATCCTTCAGGATGCTCCAAAATGACTCATCTATATCTATAATGATAGATCTTGATTAGGAGTATCTTTTTCTAGTACATGTCAAGTATCTATTTTGAAGTTTTGATCGATTTTGGGGGTTGGGAAGGATCAGGTGATGGTTTTGGGTGTGATTTGATTTTCGTCTAGAACATCAAAAATCCTCCAGGATGCTCCAAAATGACTCATCTATATCTATAATGATAGATCTTGATTAGGAGTATCTTTTTCTAGTACATGTCAAGTATCTATTTTGAAGTCTTGATCGATTTTGGGGGTTGGAAAGGATCAGGTGATGGTTTTGGGTGTGATTTGATTTTCGTCTAGAACATCAAAAATCCTTCAGGATGCTCCAAAATGACTCATCTATATCTATAATGATAGATCTTGATTAGGAGTATCTTTTTCTAGTACATGTCAAGTATCTATTTTGAAGTCTTGATCGATTTTGGGGGTTGGGAAGGATCAGGTGATGGTTTTGGGTGTGATTTGATTTTCGTCTAGAACATCAAAAATCCTTCAGGATGCTCCAAAATGACTCATCTATATCTATAATGATAGATCTTGATTAGGAGTATCTTTTTCTAGTACATGTCAAGTATCTATTTTGAAGTCTTGATCGATTTTGGGGGTTGGGAAGGATCAGGTGATGGTTTTGGGTGTGATTTGATTTTCGTCTAGAACATCAAAAATCCTTCAGGATGCTCCAAAATGACTCATCTATATCTATAATGATAGATCTTGATTAGGAGTATCTTTTTCTAGTACATGTCAAGTATCTATTTTGAAGTCTTGATCGATTTTGGGGGTTGGGAAGGATCAGGTGATGGTTTTGGGTGTGATTTGATTTTCGTCTAGAACATCAAAAATCCTTCAGGATGCTCCAAAATGACTCATCTATATCTATAATGATAGATCTTGATTAGGAGTATCTTTTTCTAGTACATGTCAAGTATCTATTTTGAAGTCTTGATCGATTTTGGGGGTTGGGAAGGATCAGGTGATGGTTTTGGGTGTGATTTGATTTTCGTCTAGAACATCAAAAATCCTTCAGGATGCTCCAAAATGACTCATCTATATCTATAATGATAGATCTTGATTAGGAGTATCTTTTTCTAGTACATGTCAAGTATCTATTTTGAAGTCTTGATCGATTTTGGGGGTTGGGAAGGATCAGGTGATGGTTTTGGGTGTGATTTGATTTTCGTCTAGAACATCAAAAATCCTTCAGGATGCTCCAAAATGACTCATCTATATCTATAATGATAGATCTTGATTAGGAGTATCTTTTTCTAGTACATGTCAAGTATCTATTTTGAAGTCTTGATCGATTTTGGGGGTTGGGAAGGATCAGGTGATGGTTTTGGGTGTGATTTGATTTTCGTCTAGAACATCAAAAATCCTTCAGGATGCTCCAAAATGACTCATCTATATCTATAATGATAGATCTTGATTAGGAGTATCTTTTTCTAGTACATGTCAAGTATCTATTTTGAAGTCTTGATCGATTTTGGGGGTTGGGAAGGATCAGGTGATGGTTTTGGGTGTGATTTGATTTTCGTCTAGAACATCAAAAATCCTTCAGGATGCTCCAAAATGACTCATCTATATCTATAATGATAGATCTTGATTAGGAGTATCTTTTTCTAGTACATGTCAAGTATCTATTTTGAAGTCTTGATCGATTTTGGGGGTTGGGAAGGATCAGGTGATGGTTTTGGGTGTGATTTGATTTTCGTCTAGAACATCAAAAATCTTTCAGGATGCTCCAAAATGACTCATCTATATCTATAATGATAGATCTTGATTAGGAGTATCTTTTTCTAGTACATGTCAAGTATCTATTTTGAAGTCTTGATCGATTTTGGGGATTGGGAAGGATCAGGTGATGGTTTTGGGTGTGATTTGATTTTCGTCTAGAACATCAAAAATCCTTCAGGATGCTCCAAAATGACTCATCTATATCTATAATGATAGATCTTGATTAGGAGTATCTTTTTCTAGTACATGTCAAATATCTATTTTGAAGTCTTGATCGATTTTGGGGGTTGGGAAGGATCAGGTGATGGTTTTGGGTGTGATTTGATTTTCGTCTAGAACATCAAAAATCCTTCAGGATGCTCCAAAATGACTCATCTATATCTACAACGATAGATCTTGATTAGGAGTATCTTTTTCTAGTACATGTCAAGTATCTATTTTGAAGTCTTGATCGATTTTGGGGGTTGGGAAGGATCAGGTGATGGTTTTGGGTGTGATTTGATTTTCGTATGGAACATCAAAAATCCTTCAGGATGCTCCAAAATGACTCATCTATATCTATAATGATAGATCTTGATTAGGAGTATCTTTTTCTAGTACATGTCCAGTATCTATTTTGAAGTCTTGATCGATTTTGGGGGTTGGGAAGGATCAGGTGATGGTTTTGGGTGTGATTTGATTTTCGTCTAGAACATCAAAAATCCTTCAGGATGCTCCAAAATGACTCATCTATATCTATAATGATAGATCTTAGGAGTATCTTTTTCTAGTACATGTCAAGTATCTATTTTGAAGTCTTGATCGATTTTGGGGGTTGGGAAGGATCAGGTGATGGTTTTGGGTGTGATTTGATTTTCGTCTAGAACATCAAAAATCCTTCAGGATGCTCCAAAATGACTCATCTATATCTTTAATGATAGATCTTGATTAGGAGTATCTTTTTCTAGTACATGTCAAGTATCTATTTTGAAGTCTTGATCGATTTTGGGGGTTGGGAAGGATCAGGTGATGGTTTTGGGTGTGATTTGATTTTCGTCTAGAACATCAAAAATCCTTCAGGATGCTCCAAAATGACTCATCTATATCTATAATGATAGATCTTGATTAGGAGTATCTTTTTCTAGTACATGTCAAGTATCTATTTTGAAGTCTTGATCGATTTTGGGGGTTGGGAAGGATCAGGTGATGGTTTTGGGTGTGATTTGATTTTCGTCTAGAACATCAAAAATCCTTCAGGATGCTCCAAAATGACTCATCTATATCTATAATGATAGATCTTGATTAGGAGTATCTTTTTCTAGTACATGTCAAGTATCTATTTTGAAGTCTTGATCGATTTTGGGGGTTAGGAAGGATCAGGTGATGGTTTTGGGTGTGATTTGATTTTCGTCTAGAACATCAAAAATCCTTCAGGATGCTCCAAAATGACTCATCTATAGATCTTGATTAGGAGTATATTTTTCTAGTACATGTCAAGTATCTATTTTGAAGTCTTGATCGATTTTAGGGGTTGGGAAGGATCAGGTGATGGTTTTGGGTGTGATTTGATTTTCGTCTAGAACATCAAAAATCCTTCAGGATGCTCCAAAATGACTCATCTATATCTACAATGATAGATCTTGATTAGGAGTATCTTTTTCTAGTACATGTCAAGTATCTATTTTGAAGTCTTGATCGATTTTGGGGGTTGGGAAGGATCAGGTGATGGTTTTGGGTGTGATTTGATTTTCGTCTAGAACATCAAAAATCCTTCAGGATGCTCCAAAATGACTCATCTATATCTATAATGATAGATCTTGATTAGGAGTATCTTTTTCTAGTACATGTCAAGTATCTATTTTGAAGTCTTGATCGATTTTGGGGGTTGGGAAGGATCAGGTGATGGTTTTGGGTGTGATTTGATTTTCGTCTAGAACATCAAAAATCCTTCAGGATGCTCCAAAATGACTCATCTATATCTATAATGATAGATCTTGATTAGGAGTATCTTTTTCTAGTACATGTCAAGTATCTATTTTGAAGTCTTGATCGATTTTGGGGGTTGGGAAGGATCAGGTGATGGTTTTGGGTGTGATTTGATTTTCGTCTAGAACATCAAAAATCCTTCAGGATGCTCCAAAATGACTCATCTATATCTATAATGATAGATCTTGATTAGGAGTATCTTTTTCTAGTACATGTCAAGTATCTATTTTGAAGTCTTGATCGATTTTGGGGGTTGGGAAGGATCAGGTGATGGTTTTGGGTGTGATTTGATTTTCGTCTAGAACATCAAAAATCCTCCAGGATGCTCCAAAATGACTCATCTATATCTATAATGATAGATCTTGATTAGGAGTATCTTTTTCTAGTACATGTCAAGTATCTATTTTGAAGTCTTGATCGATTTTGGGGGTTGGGAAGGATCAGGTGATGGTTTTGGGTGTGATTTGATTTTCGTCTAGAACATCAAAAATCCTTCAGGATGCTCCAAAATGACTCATCTATATCTATAATGATAGATCTTGATTAGGAGTATCTTTTTCTAGTACATGTCAAGTATCTATTTTGAAGTCTTGATCGATTTTGGGGGTTGGGAAGGATCAGGTGATGGTTTTGGGTGTGATTTGATTTTCGTCTAGAACATCAAAAATCCTTCAGGATGCTCCAAAATGACTCATCTATATCTATAATGATAGATCTTGATTAGGAGTATCTTTTTCTAGTACATGTCAAGTATCTATTTTGAAGTCTTGATCGATTTTGGGGGTTGGGAAGGATCAGGTGATGGTTTTGGGTGTGATTTGATTTTCGTCTAGAACATCAAAAATCCTTCAGGATGCTCCAAAATGACTCATCTATATCTATAATGATAGATCTTGATTAGGAGTATCTTTTTCTAGTACATGTCAAGTATCTATTTTGAAGTCTTGATCGATTTTGGGGGTTGGGAAGGATCAGGTGATGGTTTTGGGTGTGATTTGATTTTCGTCTAGAACATCAAAAATCCTTCAGGATGCTCCAAAATGACTCATCTATATCTATAATGATAGATCTTGATTAGGAGTATCTTTTTCTAGTACATGTCAAGTATCTATTTTGAAGTCTTGATCGATTTTGGGGGTTGGGAAGGATCAGGTGATGGTTTTGGGTGTGATTTGATTTTCGTCTAGAACATCAAAAATCCTTCAGGATGCTCCAAAATGACTCATCTATATCTATAATGATAGATCTTGATTAGGAGTATCTTTTTCTAGTACATGTCAAGTATCTATTTTGAAGTCTTGATCGATTTTGGGGGTTGGGAAGGATCAGGTGATGGTTTTGGGTGTGATTTGATTTTCGTCTAGAACATCAAAAATCCTTCAGGATGCTCCAAAATGACTCATCTATATTTATAATGATAGATCTTGATTAGGAGTATCTTTTTCTAGTACATGTCAAGTATCTATTTTGAAGTCTTGATCGATTTTGGGGGTTGGGAAGGATCAGGTGATGGTTTTGGGTGTGATTTGATTTTCGTCTAGAACATCAAAAATCCTTCAGGATGCTCCAAAATGACTCATCTATATCTATAATGATAGATCTTGATTAGGAGTATCTTTTTCTAGTACATGTCAAGTATCTATTTTGAAGTCTTGATCGATTTTGGGGGTTGGGAAGGGTCAGGTGATGGTTTTGGGTGTGATTTGATTTTCGTCTAGAACATCAAAAATCCTTCAGGATGCTCCAAAATGACTCATCTATATCTATAATGATAGATCTTGATTAGGAGTATCTTTTTCTAGTACATGTCAAGTATCTATTTTGAAGTCTTGATCGATTTTGGGGGTTGGGAAGGATCAGGTGATGGTTTTGGGTGTGATTTGATTTTCGTCTAGAACATCAAAAATCCTTCAGGATGCTCCAAAATGACTCATCTATATCTATAATGATAGATCTTGATTAGGAGTATCTTTTTCTAGTACATGTCAAGTATCTATTTTGAAGTCTTGATCGATTTTGGGGGTTGGGAAGGATCAGGTGATGGTTTTGGGTGTGATTTGATTTTCGTCTAGAACATCAAAAATCCTTCAGGATGCTCCAAAATGACTCACCTATATCTATAATGATAGATCTTGATTAGGAGTATCTTTTTCTAGTACATGTCAAGTATCTATTTTGAAGTCTTGATCGATTTTGGGGGTTGGGAAGGATCAGGTGATGGTTTTGGGTGTGATTTGATTTTCGTCTAGAACATCAAAAATCCTTCAGGATGCTCCAAAATGACTCATCTATATCTATAATGATAGATCTTAATTAGGAGTATCTTTTTCTAGTACATGTCAAGTATCTATTTTGAAGTCTTGATCGATTTTGGGGGTTGGGAAGGATCAGGTGATGGTTTTGGGTGTGATTTGATTTTCGTCTAGAACATCAAAAATCCTTCAGGATGCTCCAAAATGACTCATCTATATCTATAATTATAGATCTTGATTAGGAGTATCCTTTTCTAGTTCATGTCAAGTATCTTTTTTGAAGTCTTGATCGATTTTGGGGGTTGGGAAGGATCAGGTGATGGTTTTGGGTGTGATTTGATTTTCGTCTAGAACATCAAAAATCCTTCAGGATGCTCCAAAATGACTCATCTATATCTATAATGATAGATCTTGATTAGGAGTATCTTTTTCTAGTACATGTCAAGTATCTATTTTGAAGTCTTGATCGATTTTGGGGGTTGGGAAGGATCAGGTGATGGTTTTGGGTGTGATTTTATTTTCGTCTAGAACATCAAAAATCCTTCAGGATGCTCCAAAATGACTCATCTATATCTATAATGATAGATCTTGATGAGGAGTATCTTTTTCTAGTACATGTCAAGTATCTATTTTGAAGTCTTGATCGATTTTGGGGGTTGGGAAGGATCAGGTGATGGTTTTGGGTGTGATTTGATTTTCGTCTAGAACATCAAAAATCCTTCAGGATGCTCCAAAATGACTCATCTATATCTATAATGATAGATCTTGATTAGGAGTATCTTTTTCTAGTACATGTCAAGTATCTATTTTGAAGTCTTGATCGATTTTGGGGGTTGGGAAGGATCAGGTGATGGTTTTGGGTGTGATTTGATTTTCGTCTAGAACATCAAAAATCCTTCAGGATGCTCCAAAATGACTCATCTATATCTATAATGATAGATCTTGATTAGGAGTATCTTTTTCTAGTACATGTCAAGTATCTATTTTGAAGTCTTGATCGATTTTGGGGGTTGGGAAGGATCAGGTGATGGTTTTGGGTGTGATTTGATTTTCGTCTAGAACATCAAAAATCCTTCAGGATGCTCCAAAATGACTCATCTATATCTATAATGATAGATCTTGATTAGGAGTATCTTTTTCTAGTACATGTCAAGTATCTATTTTGAAGTCTTGATCGATTTTGGGGGTTGGGAAGGATCAGGTGATGGTTTTGGGTGTGATTTGATTTTCGTCTAGAACATCAAAAATCCTTCAGGATGCTCCAAAATGACTCATCTATATCTATAATGATAGATCTTGATTGGGAGTATCTTTTTCTAGTACATGTCAAGTATCTATTTTGAAGTCTTGATCGATTTTGGGGGTTGGGAAGGATCAGGTGATGGTTTTGGGTGTGATTTGATTTTCGTCTAGAACATCAAAAATCCTTCAGGATGCTCCAAAATGACTCATCTATATCTATAATGATAGATCTTGATTAGGAGTATCTTTTTCTAGTACATGTCAAGTATCTATTTTGAAGTCTTGATCGATTTTGGGGGTTGGGAAGGATCAGGTGATGGTTTTGGGTGTGATTTGATTTTCGTCTAGAACATCAAAAATCCTTCAGGATGCTCCAAAATGACTCATCTATATCTATAATGATAGATCTTGATTAGGAGTATCTTTTTCTAGTACATGTCAAGTATCTATTTTGAAGTCTTGATCGATTTTGGGGGTTGGGAAGGATCAGGTGATGGTTTTGGGTGTGATTTGATTTTCGTCTAGAACATCAAAAATCCTTCAGGATGCTCCAAAATGACTCATCTATATCTATAATGATAGATCTTGATTAGGAGTATCTTTTTCTAGTACATGTCAAGTATCTATTTTGAAGTCTTGATCGATTTTGGGGGTTGGGAAGGATCAGGTGATGGTTTTGGGTGTGATTTGATTTTCGTCTAGAACATCAAAAATCTTTCAGGATGCTCCAAAATGACTCATCTATATCTATAATGATAGATCTTGATTAGGAGTATCTTTTTCTAGTACATGTCAAGTATCTATTTTGAAGTCTTGATCGATTTTGGGGGTTGGGAAGGATCAGGTGATGGTTTTGGGTGTGATTTGATTTTCGTCTAGAACATCAAAAATCCTTCAGGATGCTCCAAAATGACTCATCTATATCTATAATGATAGATCTTGATTAGGAGTATCTTTTTCTAGTACATGTCAAGTATCTATTTTGAAGTCTTGATCGATTTTGGGGGTTGGGTAGGATCAGGTGATGGTTTTGGGTGTGATTTGATTTTCGTCTAGAACATCAAAAATCCTTCAGGATGCTCCAAAATGACTCATCTATATCTATAATGATAGATCTTGATTAGGAGTATCTTTTTCTAGTACATGTCAAGTATCTATTTTGAAGTCTTGATCGATTTTGGGGGTTGGGAAGGATCAGGTGATGGTTTTGGGTGTGATTTGATTTTCGTCTAGAACATCAAAAATCCTTCAGGATGCTCCAAAATGACTCATCTATATCTATAATGATAGATCTTGATTAGGAGTATCTTTTTCTAGTACATGTCAAGTATCTATTTTGAAGTCTTGATCGATTTTGGGGGTTGGGAAGGATCAGGTGATGGTTTTGGGTGTGATTTGATTTTCGTCTAGAACATCAAAAATCCTTCAGGATGCTCCAAAATGACTCATCTATATCTATAATGATAGATCTTGATTAGGAGTACCTTTTTCTAGTACATGTCAAGTATTTATTTTGAAGTCTTGATCGATTTTGGGGGTTGGGAAGGATCAGGTGATGGTTTTGGGTGTGATTTGATTTTCGTCTAGAACATCAAAAATCCTTCAGGATGCTCCAAAATGACTCATCTATATCTATAATGATAGATCTTGATTAGGAGTATCTTTTTCTAGTACATGTCAAGTATCTATTTTGAAGTCTTGATCGATTTTGGGGGTTGGGAAGGATCAGGTGATGGTTTTGGGTGTGATTTGATTTTCGTCTAGAACATCAAAAATCCTTCAGGATGCTCCAAAATGACTCATCTATATCTATAATGATAGATCTTGATTAGGAGTATCTTTTTCTAGTACATGTCAAGTATCTATTTTGAAGTCTTGATCGATTTTGGGGGTTGGGAAGGATCAGGTGATGGTTTTGGGTGTGATTTGATTTTCGTCTAGAACATCAAAAATCCTTCAGGATGCTCCAAAATGACTCATCTATATCTATAATGATAGATCTTGATTAGGAGTATCTTTTTCTAGTACATGTCAAGTATCTATTTTGAAGTCTTGATCGATTTTGGGGGTTGGGAAGGATCAGGTGATGGTTTTGGGTGTGATTTGATTTTCGTCTAGAACATCAAAAATCCTTCAGGATGCTCCAAAATGACTCATCTATATCTATAATGATAGATCTTGATTAGGAGTATCTTTTTCTAGTACATGTCAAGTATCTATTTTGAAGTCTTGATCGATTTTGGGGGTTGGGAAGGATCAGGTGATGGTTTTGAGTGTGATTTGATTTTCGTCTAGAACATCAAAAATCCTTCAGGATGCTCCAAAATGACTCATCTATATCTATAATGATAGATCTTGATTAGGAGTATCTTTTTCTAGTCAAGTATCTATTTTGAAGTCTTGATCGATTTTGGGGGTTGGGAAGGATCAGGTGATGGTTTTGGGTGTGATTTGATTTTCGTCTAGAACATCAAAAATCCTTCAGGATGCTCCAAAATGACTCATCTATATCTATAATGATAGATCTTGATTAGGAGTATCTTTTTCTAGTACATGTCAAGTATCTATTTTGAAGTCTTGATCGATTTTGGGGGTTGGGAAGGATCAGGTGATGGTTTTGGGTGTGATTTGATTTTCGTCTAGAACATCAAAAATCCTTCAGGATGCTCCAAAATGACTCATCTATATCTATAATGAAAGATCTTGATTAGGAGTATCTTTTTCTAGTACATGTCAAGTATCTATTTTGAAGTCTTGATCGATTTTGGGGGTTGGGAAGGATCAGGTGATGGTTTTGGGTGTGATTTGATTTTCGTCTAGAACATCAAAAATCCTTCAGGATGCTCCAAAATGACTCATCTATATCTATAATGATAGATCTTGATTAGGAGTATCTTTTTCTAGTACATGTCAAGTATCTATTTTGAAGTCTTGATCGATTTTGGGGGTTGGGAAGGATCAGGTGATGGTTTTGGGTGTGATTTGATTTTCGTCTAGAACATCAAAAATCCTTCAGGATGCTCCAAAATGACTCATCTATATCTATAATGATAGATCTTGATTAGGAGTATCTTTTTCTAGTACATGTCAAGTATCTATTTTGAAGTCTTGATCGATTTTGGGGGTTGGGAAGGATCAGGTGATGGTTTTGGGTGTGATTTGATTTTCGTCTAGAACATCAAAAATCCTTCAGGATGCTCCAAAATGACTCATCTATATCTATAATGATAGATCTTGATTAGGAGTATCTTTTTCTAGTACATGTCAAGTATCTATTTTGAAGTCTTGATCGATTTTGGGGGTTGGGAAGGATCAGGTGATGGTTTTGGGTGTGATTTGATTTTCGTCTAGAACATCAAAAATCCTTCAGGATGCTCCAAAATGACTCATCTATATCTATAATGATAGATCTTGATTAGGAGTATCTTTTTCTAGTACATGTCAAGTATCTATTTTGAAGTCTTGATCGATTTTGGGGGTTGGGAAGGATCAGGTGATGGTTTTGGGTGTGATTTGATTTTCGTCTAGAACATCAAAAATCCTTCAGGATGCTCCAAAATGACTCATCTATATCTATAATTATAGATCTTGATTAGGAGTATCTTTTTCTAGTACATGTCAAGTATCTATTTTGAAGTCTTGATCGATTTTGGGGGTTGGGAAGGATCAGGTGATGGTTTTGGGTGTGATTTGATTTTCGTCTAGAACATCAAAAATCCTTCAGGATGCTCCAAAATGACTCATCTATATCTATAATGATAGATCTTGATTAGGAGTATCTTTTTCTAGTACATGTCAAGTATCTATTTTGAAGTCTTGATCGATTTTGGGGGTTGGGAAGGATCAGGTGATGGTTTTGGGTGTGATTTGATTTTCGTCTAGAACATCAAAAATCCTTCAGGATGCTCCAAAATGACTCATCTATATCTATAATGATAGATCTTGATTAGGAGTATCTTTTTCTAGTACATGTCAAGTATCTATTTTGAAGTCTTGATCGATTTTGGGGGTTGGGAAGGATCAGGTGATGGTTTTGGGTGTGATTTGATTTTCGTCTAGAACATCAAAAATCCTTCAGGATGCTCCAAAATGACTCATCTATATCTATAATGATAGATCTTGATTAGGAGTATCTTTTTCTAGTACATGTCAAGTATCTATTTTGAAGTCTTGATCGATTTTGGGGGTTGGGAAAGGATCAGGTGATGGTTTTGGGTGTGATTTGATTTTCGTCTAGAACATCAAAAATCCTTCAGGATGCTCCAAAATGACTCATCTATATCTATAATGATAGATCTTGATTAGGAGTATCTTTTTCTAGTACATGTCAAGTATCTATTTTGAAGTCTTGATCGATTTTGGGGGTTGGGAAGGATCAGGTGATGGTTTTGGGTGTGATTTGATTTCGTCTAGAACATCAAAAATCCTTCAGGATGCTCCAAAATGACTCATCTATATCTATAATGATAGATCTTGATTAGGAGTATCTTTTTCTAGTACATGTCAAGTATCTATTTTGAAGTCTTGATCGATTTTGGGGGTTGGGAAGGAGCAGGTGATGGTTTTGGGTGTGATTTGATTTTCGTCTAGAACATCAAAAATCCTTCAGGATGCTCCAAAATGACTCATCTATATCTATAATGATAGATCTTGATTAGGAGTATCTTTTTCTAGTACATGTCAAGTATCTATTTTGAAGTCTTGATCGATTTTGGGGGTTGGGAAGGATCAGGTGATGGTTTTGGGTGTGATTTGATTTTCGTCTAGAACATCAAAAATCCTTCAGGATGCTCCAAAATGACTCATCTATATCTATAATGAAAGATCTTGATTAGGAGTATCTTTTTCTAGTACATGTCAAGTATCTATTTGAAGTCTTGATCGATTTTGGGGGTTGGGAAGGATCAGGTGATGGTTTTGGGTGTGATTTGATTTTCGTCTAGAACATCAAAAATCCTTCAGGATGCTCCAAAATGACTCATCTATATCTATAATGAAAGATCTTGATTAGGAGTATCTTTTTCTAGTACATGTCAAGTATCTATTTTGAAGTCTTGATCGATTTTGGGGGTTGGGAAGGATCAGGTGATGGTTTTGGGTGTGATTTGATTTTCGTCTAGACATCAAAATCCTTCAGGATGCTCCAAATGAATCATCTATATCTTTAATGATAGATCTTGATTAGGAGTATCTTTTTCTAGTACATGTCAAGTATCTATTTTGAAGTCTTGATCGATTTTGGGGGTTGGAAGGATCAGGTGATGATGGTGTTTTGGGTTGTATTTGATTTCGTCT
>NW_026605438.1:0-23271 GCF_945859685.1 Eupeodes corollae
AAAACAACTGTAAAAATATTTTAATTAATACAATATTAGTTCGAGAGTTTAAAATGCTAAAAATACGTATACTGTGTATACTTTAAACATAATGAATGTATTTTATTAACATTTTTGCGTATTAGTTGCCATTCACCCTTTTTTTTTTTTTTTTTTTTTTTTTTTTTTTTACAATATAAGTACATTGTACTAAGCATGAATTGTGTGCTTTTAAGGTTTTATCATGTATTGATATTGAATAGTACATTTGCGTATGTGCATTTTTTGTTTTTTACATGCATGTTTGTTTTTAGGTGCATTTTTTAATTTTTTAAATGCATGTTTGTATGTGTGTGCTCGTTTTTGTGCTATATATTTTTTAGGTGTGACTTATGGATTTTGCGACCTGTGTCTGTTATGATAGTGACCTTATTATCTTTGGCCACAACTTCCTTTCGATACAAGGGTTTATGCTTACCCTGGATCTTTTTAAAGGAAGTGTAAACTATGTCGCCTTTTTTAAATTTTTTTGGACTTGACCTTTTTTTATTGAACCATTCATTCTTGTTTTTCTGCTTTTTTCGTATTTTTTCTCTCAACTCTTGGTTGACTTTTATTCTAAAATTGGCCATGTTTTGGAAGTTGACTCTGTTACTTCTGTTAAAAAACATGTCGGATGGTTTCCGCTCTGTCACGGAATGGATGGTATTGTTGTAACGATCTACAGAGATGTTCAATAAATCCCTAAGCTTCAACTCCTTGAATTCAGCTCTCAAGCATCGATAGATTTCAAGAATTGTTGAGTGAAATCTCTCAACTTGGCCATTTGCCTCACTTCGGTTGACCGGAGTTTGATACATTTTAATGTCTAACATTTTCATGAAGTTAGTCATTATAGGACTAAAGAAACTTCTTTCATTGTCGGTAACCAATATTTTTGGTACGGTGAAATAATGAAGTATTTTAATAATTTTGTCTCTGAGATAGATAGAAGACTTGTTTTTAATATGGAATAGCTTGGCAAATTTGGAAAATTTATCAATGCAAGATATAAATTTTTCACCCTGAATTTCCATAATGTCCATGTGCAATATCTCACAAGGATAAGATGGGACAGGAGTAGGCTGAATCATTGGAGTGGCTGGGTGCCTATCGTACTTATTGGCGAGACAGATGTCACAGGTCTTAACGTATCGTGTTATTAAGCTGTTCATTTTCGGGAAGTAATATTTTTCTAAGAGTTGTTCTTTGTTCTCTCTAGCATTTCTATGAGCTCGTTTGTGCTCATTGCTAATCAGTTCCCAAATTTGATTTTCGTCCGTAACATCTTTTACCAATCTTTGCGTTAGTCTAATTTTGTATCCTGAAAAGGTCTCTAAATAAACTTTCTGCAGAAGTTCCATGCAGAGCTCTGGAATTTTAATACCGTTGATAATGTTAGGTTGCAGTTTCGCTTTCAGGGCATCTGTAAGGGCTACTTTGTCTAAATATGGTGTTGTAAAATAGTGTCGTGAATAACCAGGATGTGGTTCCTCATAAGAATCGGCAGTAGCATTCGCTACGTTGATAATTATCTGGTTTCTAAACACATTAAGGGGAACCTCCACATGTGGAATCAGATCTGTAGAATCTTGTTCGGCACTGTGCATTGTTTCATCAGCGGACTCAGTGGAAGCTGATTCGCCAATAGGAGATTCTGTAGAAGAGGCACATTCTGTGGCTGTGTCGGTTCGGGATCCTTCAGAGGCAGATTCGTTATGCAACGCATTCACTTCACATTCCGTTTCAGCTTTCGCTGAATTGGTAGAGTGTTCGTTGTCAATTTTAAGCCTTGAAAGCGCATCTGCTACAACGTTCGATTTACCCGGTTTGTAAATCAGTTCACAATTGTATTCCTCTATCCTAGCCTTCCAACGTTTCAATTTCGCGTTGTAATTGCGGTTGCCCAGGGCGTAGGTTAGAGGTTGGTGGTCTGTGAATATTTGTATTTTTTTTTGCTCCGTACAGATAGGATCTGAGATTATCTAGAGCCCAGACTATTGCCAACATTTCCTTTTCGTTTGTGGCATAGTTCTCTTCACTACTAGTCAGAGATCTTGAGATAAATGCAATAGGTCTCTCTTTGCATCCATCTGTTTGTGACAGGACTGCACCTATGGCTATGTTTGAAGCGTCGGTTGTTAGAATAAAGGTTTTGCTGAAGTCCGGAAAGGCCAGGACCTCCGCAGAAGTGAGAAGTTCTTTTAAATCATTAAACGCTTTCATGGCACCTTCATCCAACTGGACTGGAATTTTTCTCGACTGGTTCGCCTTAACTTGGGCATTTTCACCCCTTGTGAGATTAGTTAAAGGCTTTGCTACTTTGGCGTAGTCTTGAATAAATTTCCTATAGTAGGAGGTTAGTCCGAGAAAGGATTTGAGTTCTTTCAAATTAACCGGAGGTTGTATGTTCTGTATTGCCTCAATTTTTTTCTTGTCTGGTAACACACCATTAGCTGTTATGACATAGCCGAGAAATTCTACAGTAATGTCCATAAAATGAGTCTTTTCGAGATTCACTTTTAAATGTGCTTCATCAAGCCGTTTAAGGATCATGTCAAGATTTTGTAAGTGTTGTTTTTCATTTTCACTAAAGACGATTATATCGTCGATATAAACATAGCATGTCTTACCTATAAATGGCTTCAGCACATCATCAATCGTGCGTTGAAAAATAGCCGGTGCGTTTTTGAGACCGAACGGCAATCTCAAGAACTCATATTTACCATTCATGGTGGAGAAGGCTGTCTTAGGAATGTCTGCGGGTTTCATTGGAATTTGGTGAAACCCTGAAGTCAGATCCAAAGTCGTGAAATACCTAGCATTCCCCAAGCTGGCAAGAGTAGCATTTATATCCGGTATGGGATATGCGTCCGAAATGGTCACGCTATTGAGTCTTTTATAGTCAATAACCATTCGGTATTGCTTCTCACCATTAGCTTTGGGTTTCTTAGGTACAACCCAAATTGGGGAATTATAAGGACTTTTAGAAGGCCTTATAATCCCTTCCTCTAGGAGCTTATTTATTTCCTCATCTACTACTTCTCACAAGCATGATGGGTAAGGGTAGCTTTTCGCATAGACAGGCTCATCGGTGTTCGTTCTTATTTCGGCCTGAATCGAAGTATCGATTACTTCGTTAATATTGATTGGCCCGAAAAGCGATTCGTGTTTCTTAATTAATTTTTCCAATCCCTGTCTAATGTCGTGGGGAAGATCCTCATTAAGCACAACGTTCACCTGTCGTGATATCTTTGCTTTGAGCGGAATCTCTATATTGGGTTTTATCGTTAGAAGGTTGTTTTTTCTATCAATGACAGCCTCCAATTCTTTGAGGGTGTCATCCCCAATGATTCCATCGAAAGAATCGAGTCCAGGTAGTACAAAGAATTTAACAGGAGTATCATTGCCAACCTTAGAGAAAAATCTTCCCTCGACATAATTAGAAATTTTAACATTACCAGCGGCAGACTTGACAGAAAAAGGTTTTGGAAGCGAGATTAAGGGCTGGTCGATTTTTGGGCTTATGAAATTCTTGTTGGCCCCCGTATCAACAAGAAACTTCAACACTACTCCATCCTTTGTAACATACTCTATGTATGGTACGCTAGATGGCCCCCTGACATAAAATTTATCTCGTCAGAAGCAGCTTCTTCCGCAGATGCGGAGTAGCTTTCTAAATCCACTTCGTCTTCTGCTTCGATGTTGTACAAGCGTTGCTGCTTGTTAGGGAAGTTATCAGAGGCTGCTCTACGTTTAAAGGGGTTGCCCTGGAACTTTGATCGATTTGCATAGTTCACTTGTTTGCTCTGGATGCTTCGATCAACATCCATCTTCTCCGAAGGCTTCGGTGCAGGAACATTTTCCTGAGGAGCATTCCAGGCAAACCTGTTATGCTTCCCTATTGAATTTTGTTGGGGCCTTCTCGGAGGAATATTGGGCCTCACGTCTCTATTACCAAAATGTTGATTCATAGGAGAAGTGATGGTGTTAGAGAAGGAAGAGGAGTGTACAGAACTACTCCGATAGTTGACGTTCTGTATTTCTAGGCAGGCAGAGTAAGCTTCTGGGAGTGTCCGTGGCCGTTGAATCATCAACATTCGTGAGATATCACCATTGAGGCCACGCACGAACACATCCAGAGCCCTATTCCGGTAGGTTTCTACCAAAGCCCTTACGGTTTCCTCACTATGCGACTCAGTTTTGATTTTATTAACCATCAACGATAGTTGATGGTTAACGGCAGCATAAAAATCGTCGAGTTTACTGTTCTTCTGAGCAAGCTGATTGAGCTGATGCTCGAGAGTCCTTAAGTCTCGCTTATCAGCATAATGCAGTGATAAGCAAGCTTTCATCTCAAGCCAGTCAGCGTCAAAGATATTATAGCTGACTAGAGCAGCATCAGCAGGACCTCTGATCTTGCCCCTAATATGTTGTAATATAGCCCGGTAAAGAGGCTTTGATTTTATTATTTCATAGTCCTTAAGGATCCCCTCTACAGCGTGTATCCATGATACATACTGCGTAGGGTTTCCGTTAAAGACTTGTAACTCTTTAACGCAGTCAGGCAGTTTGCTTATCTCTCTAAGATCAGCCTCCGTCTGTGGAGGACTGAGCTCGAAATAGTTAGCTACAGAAGGTACGGCCGGGGAGGCTGTCGAAGTTGCTTTCTCTTCCACAACTTGGACTCTCCTCTCGAACCCCTTCAGTTGAGCTATCAAGCTGCTGACCGCTCCGGACAATTCAACAATTTGTTGAGCGATTTGGTCCATGTCAAACAATCTTTTTTATTCACGTTTGATTTAAAGATATATACTAAAAAGGCTTACCTTAACAGACACCGGGCACACAGAAATTTTTGTAAAAGGAAATTATTATCCTATTTTTCTTTTTTACTTTAAATTTTCTTATATAATTATATATTTTAATTCAATAATTTGGTTTTCCTTTTGCACACTCGCACTCACACACAGCACAATATGTATGGATTTTTTACAATTTACAATTTAAACATTTTTTTTTTACTCTTGGAAAAAACCCTTTATTTTTATGTATGAAATTTTTTCTTTTTCTTTTTTTTTTTTACATACACAAATTTAGATTAATTTTTTTCTTTTGTAAAGGTGAAAACCTTTTTTTTTTTTATAGATGAATTTTTTTTTTTTCACCAATTTAAATTGACAATTAATAATATTTTTTATCAAACAGAAAAATTTTTATGTCACTTTTCTTTCTTGAAATTTTTTTTCCCCACTCACACAATGAGCATGTTTTTTTGTATCTTGTTCCTTTTTTTGTTACTTCGTTTTTTTGGAAAGAATCTGCGAAAACAAAAATGTGTTTTTAGTACTCCCCAATACCGACCGAATGATAGGGTTTCCAAGGAACCGTGTTGCGTGGGAGGTGTCGTTTTGGTCCCGTTTAGCCGCAAGCAGCCTACTAATGGAACGATCACCATCACCGTCGTATCCTTTAGCCTTTAAAGATATCCGCATGTTCCCATGTTTATGCAGAAAATTGTGTGTCATTATCCAAAATGGTATACTGTGTTCCCATGGCAACAGCAACGTTCACTCAGATAGAGCGTATTGGTAATGCACTACGATCTACAGGCAAAAAGGATACAGTCTTGCAACAGGGTCCCTGCTCGGGCGCCAATTAAGGATTCTCTGATGGAGGATCCTAAAAAAACGCGGACGCTGGCCCCTGAGGGGCCAGCCCAACCGTCCGACTTACTATCGAAATGAAAGTCTAGTCTATTTTCGTTTTACGATTAAATTAATTAATGTTTATTGTTCACCAGCTAAAATTGAACTAACAGTAACTTAACTAATACCCTAAAATTACACCTAACGGCGCGCTGTTCACATACGATGGTGATTTGCATGGTCAGCGACCATGCTCGTGCATTAAACCCGTTATTTGACACCCGCCAATCATATTGACCTCCATGCACCGTTACTCGATACCCACCAATCGTGGGAACTTATAATTTTCTGTTATGATTTGCTTAGCTGGCAAATCATGATCGGCGCGTGTTGGCGCAAGGTGTTAACTAGATCCTAAACAGCTGACTTATGCATACAATAGTTTGTTTCATCCCCTTTTTATATACAATATTAAGCCATTTTGTTTGTTATATAAAGTGCATTGATATAAATAAAACAAAAACAAATTCATCAACCTTCATATGGAAGCTCTTTATGTGAAAATATATTGTACAAGGATAGACTCAAGTAGAATGAAGGAAATTGTGTAGACTTTTTGGGTCGATAATTAATTATCTCCCTTATTCTGCTGGCTGCTTAATGCTTATGGGAATGGAAATTATATTTTTCTCTCGCTCCCACTGAATTTCTCCACTTTCGATACTAACGCCACGCCAACAACTATGCATCTGGTCGCCCTAAAAGTTTCTGCTCATGAGAGTACTATGGTTTTCATTATGTACAATTGTACATAATGGCATTTATATCTTTGAAGACAAACTTAATTCACAGGTATATTTTTAAATCTTATATAAGTACTTTTTTAAACATACTCTTAGCATACAGGAGCAAGTTCGTGCGACCCAGTCGTGCATTTTATTTTTTATAACAAGCTCACACTCAAGGGAATATTACTACCCTTATCATGCCTAGACACAGTGTGAGCACTGGGAAGAGGAGGGGGGGTTTGAAAGGAGATGTCGTTGCACATTGGTTTTGAATTCCTGAATATTGCAATGACTTGAAAAAACAGAGTGTGGTTAGGCATTATACATTCGCGTAGTACGGCTAAAAAATTAATCTCTGTATTTGACAATACGGCCGAAGTTGGACTCAATGGTATTCTGATGAGCATTTCTATAAGCGCGAGTATTACGGTTGAACTGTTTAAGGGGAGGAATGCAACTGGCTATTTCACTAGAGAATAAACAGTTAAAATAACTGTTAAAAAGGGTCAGACAAGAAACTTTACGACTATGTTCAAACGAAGTAAATGTACTTAAATGTAATCTGCGTTCAATACTACCCAAGAGGCTTAAATAAGTTTGCAGGAGCATCAGCCTATATATGGGAGTTATACTCAAGCTTTAGACGTATATAAGTCTTGTAGATAACAGCCAGATCAGAAGGGGTGAAATATTTCTTGCATCGCCTGAGGAAACCCAAACATCTTGAGGAATTTTTGGCAAGAAATGAAAGATCATCCTTTGTCATGCTTACATTGAGGAATTCTCGCAAAAGGTATTCAGGTAATTTAATGATAAGTAATAATTACTCATCAGCGTAAAGTACGACTTTTACTTGTATCTCGACAAAACGTATACTTCCTGTCACAAAATTTGTCAAAAATAAAGCAAAAAGTCTTAAATTTCAGCGATATTTTAAACCATTCTGAGAAATTCGTTCTATCCCATAATGATGCACTCGACGAAAGAAGAAAGTTAAAGTACATAATCAAGAATTTTTGGGAAATTCCTAACGTTGAAAGCTTGTCTAGCAAAGGAGTTTCTCCATTTAAGCTAGAAGTTTACTTCCTACCTGATGCTTTATTATTTTCTTATTCTAGAAGTATTTATTCAAGTTCACATATAGTTATTGGGTCATTCAGTTTATTAACATCTTTGAAAGATTTGAGATTGGTTATATGTATCTGATCACTAAAATGTCTTTAAAAAAACTCATACGCCACAGTTTTCCATGTTATTATAATTTACTCATGATTCTAAAAAGCGGATCTATCTTAAACCCAAAAATTGCAATTTAAGTCTTACGCACAATTTATTGAAATATAATAGATGGCTCAAAAGTCATGTTGAAATCATGGGGATATCAATTTGATTAATGAGCATTTTCATTCAGTTTCCTGTTTTAATATTTATTTTTTTTTAAATTTAAAATTGTAAACACACTGCCATATTTTATACAAAATTTTGAATGAATACATCATATTCACAACTTAACCTAAATCATTTAAAATTATAAATAAAATTATTCCAAAATAAATCCCTCATAACTCAATCCAATCAGTCACATAGTCATCGTCCTTTTACTATTCTACAATCTTCCGGACCTATGGTCCCAACGGAAACAATAAAAATAAATGTTGCGTAGCGAAACAATAAAACCATTCAACACATCATCAAACATACTCACATTTGTGAAAATCTATATCTTGTATAAATAATATGAATGACATTTTATTTCAAAACGGAGTCATGGAATCATTGACGGAAAAACACACACACACACGCAAAAACGAACCATAAAGAAATGTGTGGGTGTGTGTTACATTGAACTTAATAGAGTGGAACCCGTTCAGTTCTTATATTTTTACCCCTGCTTAACCTTAAGTTCATTGGTAAATATGGTATCTAAAGGTTTCGTATGGGGACATAAGGTTATACTTAAAACTATGAGGAATAAAGATATGATATGCATGTCGTTATTTTTGTCAAAATTCGTATTTTTGAAGTATGTATGTCAAAGGATTTGATATGACTTCTTCAGTTAAACTTAATATTGTTTCACAAAAAAGATGGTGTAGTTGGCAATTGGACTTCTGAAATTTGTATGTTCTTAGAAAAACGTAGTGTACATAAAAAGTCGAGAAACAGAATTCTAATGATTCGATTTAGTAAATATTCTTTCAAGAAGGAAGAAAAGAAGCACAAAGCTAATTTGAACTGAAGAATAATTGTGTCCATATTTAAAAATCTCTGCTCTCTCAAGTTCACTGATATAATTCTCAGAAATTTAAGAATTATAATTTTTCGAATTACATACTTGGTTTTGTATGTAAAAAGAGGAAAATGTAATTGAAGTTGAATGGCAGTCCTTTGAAAAAACGTTTTCTTAAAATTTTATTGAAAAATCAAATGATGTTAACTTCAAAAGCCGAAGTGTAAAAGCCTAACACAAAATTTTTAGCTGATGTTTCTATGAAGTTACAATTTGTTGAAAGTTCTTAAAAATGTTAGCATGAACAGATATCGTTTATAATTTAAGACTTTTTCATTTAAAAATCTAGTTAGTTGGATGGCCTGAAGTTATTTTACCAAACTTTAAACTAGACCTTGGTCAAACTTAGTAGTTGCAACCGTTTGAGCAAGATTTTTTCTATCATTCTTCATGACCTATATACCATACATTTTTTAAATTCATAATATAATTTTGATTATGACAGTTGACTTTTTTATCGAGTTGTATCTACTTGTACCAAAGACTTACAAAATTGGTGGAATAGCTAAAGGCTTACACAATCACTCCTCTAACTGAATACGCACAAACATTTTTAGAAATACTTTTTACTTTCTTTACAAATATTGATGGGTATTGTTCGATCCGTTGGTGCTAACTAAACCCTTAACATGTTAAGAAAAGAATTTTTCAAAATCAAAAGCTAGTTTTCCGTTCGAAAAAATTGAATATGTTTTTGGGCCAGCTAAAAAGATCCAAAATTTAAAATTGTTATTGGGTTGGAATTAAACAATGTTAGTTGGTACTTCCACCTTTACTTTTAATCATTTTGTAAACTAGTTCCAGCATGAATTCCATAATCTTTCGATATATTTAAGCGAAATTTTAATCCATGCTAACTTAATTGAAAAATAAAAGTTTCTTTGTCTTCAAATTGACGATCACTCGCATTATTTGTGGATATTAACCACGCTTGAATTTATTTAACAATGTTTAGACCAGATGACTAAGACAGTTATTGTAGGAAGTTCAAATTTTGCTGATCTATCCTAGCTTTTATAATGCGCACTGATAAATAGGCACGTTATCATAAAGCTAGGCCAAGTTTATGGATTCAAGATTTCCTTATACCCAGTTCCAATAATTTTTGATGTAAACACTTCAACATCCTTCACAGTTTTGATGAAACTTTAAACAACTTTTTAATTTCTCAAGTCGTGAAAAATATAAGGTTGACCTATCAGGGCCATGAAAATTGTTATACCGTCTGAAAAAACCACGTGATACCATTCTTCTTCGAGATAATTTGATTTTGAAAACTCTGATAGCATATTTTTCTGCTGTCTGTCCAGCTATTAAGGCTTTAGCCAATTTTATCAGCTGCTAAACGTCCGGTTGGTTTTTGGTGTTGAATTGAGTCAAATTTGATTTTTGAAACACTGCAAAGGCATCTAGACAAGGTAAAGTGAGAGTAAAGTTGACGTCCGTTATGAAGTAGGCTTTCTTATAAGCTTAATGAAATCATTTTGAGTTAATTACGACACTTGAGAGACTGATTGTGTTTATACCATTTAGATCGTTATAGAAGAATTCTCTTAGGTAAGACTTGCTTTTTTGAGCTAGGGCAGGGAAGGTACAAAGGAGGTGAACAACAGTTCCTCCTCGTCTGCATTCATTCACCTACTGCTAAAGTTATTAGAGAATACGCCTAGCTGCGTGTTTTTTCATTAGACATTGCCCGGCTATGAAACCGATTATCGAAGTTTACGATATAGCAAGTAACTTGATCGTTTTTTGTGACCTGACAAGTGGCGATGTTATTCCACTTGATGTTTGCTTTCTTCGTAGTTTATGGCATTTCATTTGCCACAATTTCTTGAATTATCTCTGTGGCCCAGCACCCAGCAAAGATTAATGTTAAACTGTTGTACCATCTGTTGTACCATCTTGTATATCACGTTTTCTTTATGCCAGGACAAGACTTACGAGTATATTACCGCCAAAAAACTCTTAAAAACTACGAAGTATTCACAGCATTGTTGTTAACCCAATGCGATGAAACTTTGAAACGAAGCAAATTAAATGTTGAAATTTATTAAGTTTATCGTGATTTAAAGCTGTTTCTAAATCCACCATATTGCCACACTGTACATTAAAATCTGTCTACCAATGCGTCATGTAGATCTACTACTTTGGTCTCAAAATTTTAGATCAGAAATTAAAATTCACTAAAATTTTTGATTTTAACTATGCAGTACGTGAAAACTCTCATAAGCAACGCTTAAAGTGTCTAGCTTTTTAGTTAACTCAAAAAAAGAGACTGAATGCGACCCACACTGATAACCTCCCATCCCGTCTGTCGTATGTCTTCCCTAAAAGTTTGTAGGTTTTCGTGTTGGGTTAAAAAAGATGTCAGTTGAATTTTTCTTCAAAATTTTAAAATTACCAACAATATTTTTCATATCAAGAAACAGTTTAGTTTGAAAATCTAGTTTTGTTAAATAGATTTTTAGTCGAAATCAAATTTTTACCAATTTAAAAAACATTTTTTTAAATTTTAACAAATTGGATGAATGAAATTAATTTGAGAAATATCAAGAACCGAACATAAATTTTTACCAAATTTGCGTACTTCTTGTAGATTTTATTTTACTTCTGAATATCGAACACAATATTTTATTTGAAGTAAAAAGTTTGAAGACAATATTTTTAATTTAAATATATTTATTTGGTATCACGTTACAGTATAGTATATAAAATTTAATTCAAGTCTCTAGCGTTTTTGGTTCGCAAGATATTTAGGGTTAGCCAAAATGTTCACCTTTTTTTCAAACTGCTATGGTAAAAAAACCATAAACGCAATTTTCTTGAGAGCCCTTTCTGCATCTTTCTGCCTTATTATCTGTATAACAAAATTTATTTGAAGTCGATATCTCTTCTGGTTCTTGAGCTATTCACGAAGAAAAAACGTAGTGAACATTCGGACGTACAGGCGTACGAACGTACGTACGTATCTTTCTAAATATCTTTTATTTCTACTCTAGGGACCTTGGAAGGTCAAAAAATGTCAAAATTTTCAATGTTAAAAAAATATTTTCCTATGGGAAGTTAATAAAATAATCATATGCAACGTTAAATAAAGTTTTTAACATCAATTTTTAGAAAGTTGATCGGGCGGATTTGTTTACAAAAAAATAAAAATCTAAACAAAAACTTTGCTTAAACTTAGTACAAATTGATTTTCGACTGATATATCTTGTTTCTCAATTTATGACATATTGGCTTCAAACTATTTTTATCTTATAAGAATATATAAACTCAAATTCATACACAAAATGTCCGGAAAAATGATGGTATCGACTTCAAAATGAAATTAGAAAAAATAAATTTATTTTTTACATAAGATATAAAATATTTTAAAACGCTGCTAAAATTGGAAAAAAAAACTGTTCTTCAAACAAAAATATCGGGAACAAAACAGATATTGTACCTAAAGGTAGTTTATCATCTATATATATAAAAATCAATGCCACTTTTCATTGTAATGTTATAACTCAACAGTGCCTTTACCGATTTGGCTAATTTTGGTCTTGAATTATTCGTGGAAGTCCAGAGAAGGTTTGTACGTAGAGAAAAATTAAATAAAAAAGGATGCAACTGGTGGTACAGGCAAAAATTTCGTTGTATCATTGATTTTAGCGACTATTCGATCGGAAAAGAAAATTGAATTGGCATTTGCATCTTCGGGAATTGCTGCTACATTATAAGAAGGACCGCACACTGTACATTAAAATTGCCATTGAATGAACGGGTGATTGAAACTCTATCTTGCAATATTTCGAGAAATTCTGCTATGGAAAAAGTTCTGCGATAAACGTCAATTATTTTATGGGATGAGTGCACAATGGCGAATAAAAAATCAATAGAAGCATTTAATCAAACAATGCAAGATTAACGCGGTAACCAACAGCTGTTTTGGCGGTGCTCAGGGGACTCTCGTCAAACATTGCTTGTCATTCCTCGATTAACTCCTATTGATGAAATAAAAACGCCTATTTGAAGTCTTCAGTTCTTTGGAGATATGTACGAAAATTGACTCTGAATATTAATATACGTATTCAGCTACATAATGATGCAACTGCTCATGAGTTATCAAAACAATTGTTAGAAATTGGTGATGGCAAAATACCAACCGACAGATGAGTTGATTGAATGTATTTTTCCGAATATTCTTCAAAATTACAGAAATAATAATTGGTTGAGAGAACGCGCCATTTTAGCACCGAGAACTTTCATATCAATGCCACCAGTTTTCAAATTGAAGCGAAACCGCCACGTGTAGTCACGACATATTGATCAATTGACAGTGTTATGAATCATGATGAGGCAATGATTTATCCAATTTAATTTTTAAATTCATTGAAACCGGTTGGTATACAACCGCATTGATTGAATCTGAAAATTTGCTGCGTAGATTATATTATTGCGAAAAATTAATCGACCAAAACTGTGTAATGGCACCAGATTGGCAGTGAAAAAGTTATTCCCAAATTTGATTGAAGTTACAATCTTAAATTTTAAATCAAAAGGAGAAGTGTGTTTAATACTGAGTAGAGTATCCCTTTGATTTCAACTAATATGCTATTTGAATTCAATAGATTATCCTGTGTGTATATCATTTGCGATGTTCATAAATAAGGCCCAAGGGCTAACACTTCACCTTTGTGGTGTCAATTTGAAGGAATCATATTTTTCACATGCCCATTGCCCAACTTTATGTGGACTGTTCCAGAGTCGGTGCCCAAACTGTATATTTATTCATGCTCAAAATGGAAAAACTAAAAATATTGTTTATCCAACTGTTTTAGACTAACCCATATAGTACCCAATTCTTTTTTATTTTTTAGTTTTTACTCTTTGCTAATAAATATAATGTAAGCAATATATCATTTGGGTCATTTGGACTTTTAAATAGCTAGCAATTTAAAATATTTTTTTGATTAAATAAATGAACTTAATAATCATTTTTTTTAATACTATGCCTTATACGTAGCGAAGCACGTACCGAGCAGCTAGTAATTATATAAAATATTGTTGCTAACTTTTAGTTGAAGTTTTTGAAAAAGATAATAGTATCAAAATGTTTTAAAAGGGATTTTAATACAAATACAAAAATTTAATAAATGTGGCTGAACACTAATATCTCTAAAACCAAATTTTACCGACTTCAATTATTTTTTTTTCACATTATGACTTAACACAAAGTTGATATGCGTTATAAACTAATTCAACAAAAAAAATTAAAAAAAAAATACATACAAATAAATTCGTCGTTCTTCAGAATAAAGTTTTGATATATGTTGAATTTGTTTATACCAATACAAACATACCTTGTTTGTGTGATTTCATACTTTTTCAAGACAATTTGGTTTAAAAGAACGCATATAGGCTCTAATACAACGCGATCTTTCATTTTCTATTCAAAATTGTTGAAAATATTTTTAAAATTTCGTAAGAAAATTTGATCTTAAGTTTTTGTACCAAATTAAAAACAAAGAACACTTTAAAAGTTTTCGATTTATGTATGTATATAAAAAGTTATAATATCGACGTTAAGGAAATTTTATTAATATTATGTTAAAAGTTTTTATGACTGATCGCGAATAAAAAAAAAATCATTCACAAAATATATCAGATTGGAAAAGGGCCTCAATTGAGTACCTCAACAAAGGACCAACTTGAACTTCAATAAATTTGAATTGAATTATTTGCATTCGTTTAATAATAAGTTTGAAATTACAAACAAATATCAAATGCATGCTTTTGAATACCCAATATTCAAAGCAACTCAAAATCATTTTTAAAAAAGTAATTTGTCTCCATTTTTTAAAATAAATTCACGATGTTTCAAAAATGTGTATTCCTTTACAGCATCAACATCAAAATCAGTTGCCTAATACTCTTATTTACAGAAACATAATTTGTTCCTTTTGACAGAATATATTTGCACTAATAGTTCACCCAAACACACACAAACATATAAATAAAGGCCCACTCAAATTGTGTGTTACAACTATAAATAATTAAATGTCAAAATATGTCACACTTTCAGTTATTCATGTTGTCATATAGAAAAATGTGTCGACCAGAACCTTAGCCAGGCCTGTACGTATATTAAAAATCTATTGTGCAGAACAGTTTTCACATTTGCCAACAAAACACATTAAGTTTTGTATCGTTACCCCTTATCCACAAAAGACCAAACAGACATGACATATGAAACCCTTAGTTGTGCGTCTCATCCTTCAGCCCTAGTTGTTAGAATTTACAACAACAACAAAAAGAATAAAAGCAACAAAAATTGAAAAAAAACACCCAGAAAGATGAAAAGAAAAAAGCTTTACTCAAAAAACTAAACTCGGAAAATAAATAATTCTTCCAATCGAAATGTGCGATTGTCAAATGGATTTGATTTATGTTCGTCCATTAGATTTCCTTTGGGATATTATTTGTGAGAGTGTAAATTGTTATCCTCTTTTTAAACTTTTGGCCAAAGAAAAACACAAAAAAAAATTGAAAAGTGAAAAGTGAAAAAGAATTTCCAGCTTCAACAAGCAATTTTATAACAACGACAACAACAAGAAAAGCAAAAAAAGTCAATCCTGTAAAAGCCATTTATTTCCCTCCGTTTTAACTTAATTACGTTATCGGTGGCTTTTGTATACGGACGAGATAAATCAGACAAAGAAAAATGTTTAAATACCGTATGAGTTGCGGAGCTAGGACCTTTGAGTTATTACCACGAAGGGCACACACAACACCCCAATGGGAAACTAGCTCCATTTATCATATTAATGCAACAGCGAGGAATTCGCTTCGCTACCATCAGCAAATGTATACATATATAATGTACCTAACCTAACCTTATGTATACCTAAACTACTCTTAAGAGTGCAGAGAGCCCTGATGGCTGGGCAAATTTATAGGAACCTTGAGAACTAAAGTAATTGTTTTACCTTCACCACTAAACTCTAATGCTTTAAATTGAGCTAGAAGCGAAGTACGCTGGCTGGAAGTAACCCTTGGCAACACGTTTAAGATGACCTTACCTATTCGATAGAATTAATTAAATTCTATATACAAAGATGTATATCTTACAATACATAATATACAATATGCAAGACGTGATGCATTTCAATGGAGAAACAGAGTAATCTCTAATCGCATAAATTACAATGCCCCTATTGCAATTAGGGGTTTTCCTAAGTAAAATGATAGGTAAGCCGTATCAATTACTCTTGAATACTTCTTGGAACGTGTCATTAAAATTTAATATAGAAATACTCGTAGTTTTCATTTAAGTGCTAATATTAACAGCATTTCCATGAATATAATTATTAAGATGCGTTTCGGAGTATTTTTGTGTCTAATGGTTTATAATATAATTTCTTAACAATAATTTTGGGAATCCAAAATACAATTAAACTTATGAGTCAGAAGATTTCACTGAAATTTGTCTTTTGCCTGAAAAAGCAAAGTTTCTTAAGCTGACTTATTTTTGAATACTGTTAACTTTAATAGCTTATAAGTTTGACTTTAGAGTATTTGATGTTTACGTTTTTAATATTTGTACCGAAGGAAATTTTCTGGAAAATCAGACAAAACATGATTTTTTTCATAAGTCTTTGTTTTGAAGTTTTGTTTTTTTAATACATTTCAGAAGAGTTTTAATTTGTTTTAATGATCGTATGCATGGGCAAGATATTTTAATTCCGCTTCAATTATTTTTTTCAATTTATCTTATTGCCATTTTAGAGTTGCATTTGTCTACTTTTTGTATATAATTGGCGAACACTAAAAGCGTTTTATACTTTTAATATGCCAAAGACACAGTGTGAGCATTAGAAAAAGAACTACAAAAACATTTTACATTTAGGAGTGTCAAAGTGGAACAAAAGTTTAATTAAAACAAACAAAAAAAACAAGCTACATACACTCCGCTTCAACTGAATACGCACAAACATTTTCGAAAATGCTTTTTACTTTTTTCCACATGTTAAGAGTTTTTGTGACATCTGTTGATGCCTACTACTCCCATATAAGTTTAAGAAAAAATTTAAAAAAAAATCGCCCACTTGTAAAGTATTTTCTAACTTCTCATTGGGAGTAATTGTAATGGGTACAATTTGTCAAATTGAAAATTTTGACGTTTCTTCACGTTTCAAGGTCCCTAGAGTAGAAATACATTTTTTTATAAAGATGTCTGTGCGTGCGTTTGTACGTACGTTCATACGTCCGTACATCCGTAAGTTCGCGACGTTTTCGTCGTCATCCATAGCTCAAGTGTTGCGGTAAATTTTACCACAACAAGTTTCACCCCATTGTTGCTAACCACCCTTGACGAATTCTTACGGCGGCCCCAAAATTCTAGAAGGGTCTAGTAGAAACCTGGATCATCAGCCAGTGACTTGCTTTCCTAGCATTTTGGGAAAGTAAATTTAACAGGTATCACCAAAGTGTGCGAAAGGATTTCACACCAACGCAACGAACTGTGCGACGGTTGACCCACATATTGGTTAAACAAGATCATTAAGGTATGAAGACGATACCCATGCCCAACAATGTGTGCAGGAAAGTCACACCATCTGTAACTTAGTATGGCCGAGCGCCCATCATAAAGTTTTAACGATGGAAAATCCCCCCAAGAATATTTTAATAACTTTTACTTTAATTATAGGCTTGGCTACCGACTTTCTTCAACACGACATAAGTAGTTTTTCCTCAACCAAAACCTAGCGCGTGTAGGTACTCGGTAATGCGAGGAGTTCCACACGATTTTAAAGAAAGTCTTGGCTGGAATGGGTTCGAAAGTGAAGAGCTGAACTCACTCACAGAGCTATGAGAAAGTCTTGGCTGGAATGGGTTCGAAAGTAAAGAGCTAAACTCACTCACAGAGCTACGGGGTGATCGCATCACCCCTTTAAAGAGATAGCGTGCGATAGAAAATATACCTGGCTTCTCGGTCGCACCCCCCAATCTTATGGATGGAGGAAGTTGCGGGACCGAGACAGATCGATCGCCACGCAAAAGATTTGAGACGATTGCCTGAGGGCAAGTAGCCGAAAGGGTCAAGCTCCCCATGATGATGGCCACTTTTTGGATTACGCCCAAAAGCGAAGATTGACGAAAATCGTGTGAAGGAATTTTTAATCGTGTGAAGGAATTTTTTTTTGAAAAAGACGAAATTTTTGTACGATATTTTTTAAGTTTTAGTAAAATGAAGATTTTGTTTTGCTGTGAGGAAATTTGTTGAGGAAGAACTACTTTTGCTGTTGGAGAAAGTCAAAAAAAAAGAATCTAAGTATAGTGTTTTCCTTTGTTTCTTAGAATATTGCCTTTCTTCTGGTGTCCTTCTTACCTTCGCGTCAAAAGTCTGTTTTCCCGGTACTACGGGAAATATTTAACCGTTTGATTTTTTTTTGTTTTTTTTTTTTTCGAATTTGTTTAACAATTAATAATTTTCATTGATATTCCTCATACCTTTTTTACCGAGATCTGGCCTTCTGTCAATCTCAAAATCTCTATTTGTAATTTCGTTGTTATAAAAGATCCTGGTTTTTAATACCGGCTTCGGCCAAGGTTTTCTAGGCAATAAAAGATAATTTTAATTTCCCATCTGGAAAATAAACCACTCTTTTATTTCATAACTCTGTTTGAAGACAATTTTTTTAGCTGCTGGTTTTGGTAAACTTCCAGTAGAAAGTTTCCTGGCGCCCACTATAATCAATACGACTTGGAGAAATTCACCTCGTCCTATTTCGATATCATTTTGATATCAATTTCATTTCAATTTTATTGATTATCTTGATTAATAAAATATTCACCTCATCGAAACCCCCCCCTTAGGCTGAGCTAAAAACCTAAATATCTCATGAACCAAAAACGCTAGAGACTTAAATTCAATTTTATATAATATATTTTAACGTGATACCGTATATCTTTTGAAAAAATGCAATTAAAGGTTTTTTTACAAATCAAAAAACTGAAAAAAAAAATTGTCACCTCGAAAATTTTACGAATACAAACTGATTTTATTTAAAAAAAAAAATTGTGCAATGAAAAATAACGTTTTTAACATCTGGTAAAATTTTGAGAAAAATCGAATTACTTATATAAGATTTAAAAATATAAATGTAAAATAAGTTTGTCTTCAAAGATATAAATGCCATCATGTACAATTGTACATAATGAAAACCCTAGTACTCTCATGAGCAGAAACTTTTAGTGCGACCAGATGCAGAGTCGTTGGCGTGGCGTTAGTATCGAAAGTGGAGAAATTCAGCGGGAGCGAGAGAAAAATATTATTTCCATTCCCATAAGCAGACAGCAGAAAAAGGGAGATAATTAATTTTCGACCCAAAAAGTCTACACAATATCCTTCATTATATTTTATATAAAAAACAAAATGGCCTAATATTGTATCTAATAAGGGGATGAAACAAACTTTTGCATGCTTACGTCAGCTGTTTAGGATCTTTTACCGATATTTGTTTTTATTTACATTCATAAGTCTGCCTTTACTTGGGTACGATCTTTGTATATGAAAATGGTTTCTATTATGTATAAAGCTACGATGCGATTCATATAGATTCAACTTGTTCCTTCAAAGCTTTTTTCCTTTAGATAGAGCTTTATTGTAATTTCATATTAGAAGCATCAGGATGGAAAATAAATAAGATAAGAAAGAGGCAGACCATGAATGTTTAAATTGTAAAGCGATCGCCTATTGGTTGTGCAGTTAGGTAGCAGGTAAATGTCTAAAACGAATAAAGAATAGTTCATTGGAGTGCTTAGCTTTATGCAGATAGATAGATAAGGACATGTTTATGATGATAATGAAGGAATGTTATTGGTAGCTAAAAGGTACATACTACATTCCTTCTTTACCATAAGTTTTCAGCGCTAACATGGAGTTTTTACGTTCAGTTTATTTATTTTGTTAAAGTTTAAAAAAATAACAAGCATACGTACAGGTACAAGAAATTGCTATTCATGTGTTGTTAAAGGTCAGGCTTTTGAGCGTTTTGGATTTTAGTTATGAAGTGACACGTAAGCAGTAGTTGTAGAAGTTGTACGTAATACCTTTTTAAGTAGGTATAATGTGTATACGTTGAAAAAGTGATTCTAATAGAAAATACATATACTCTTTCTGGCCCGTTTCTTTAACTTGTACTAAGTATTTATTCTTTTATATAGGCGAAGGCAAGTAAATCTTGTGTGAAACAACCTTATTCGTAAAAAATAATATTTTAAAATCACATATACAAAGGAACCAAGATATTACTTCTTAATAGACATTTTAAAATAGATTTTTGATTAAATATATCATATCCGATACAATTGCGCTACATGGGCGGCCATATCGTTGGTATTTACAATAATTTTAGCTATAAAAATACATAAATATGTACCAAACGCACTAATTTAGATAAAAGCTAGGAATGTAATAACAATTTTGTCAAAATAATGCGCTCTTTCGGGATCATGCACAGTTAAAATATTAAAAAAAATTATTTTAATATTCAAAATTTCACCCGAAAAATAAGTTTGTCTTCAAAAATTTAAATGCCATTTTATAAATAAAAAAACATTTTATTTTTCAAATTTTTTTTATGAAAATCATTAGCGCGGTTTTTTTTAAATTAATTTTTATATATAAAATTTTTCAATTTTGTTCTAAAAATATTTTTGGTACCCAGTTGCTTAGAGATTGTTAATATACGCTATACGTTTGAATTTCGTAAAAAAATGTTGAAACGTTTTTGAGATATCGAATTTTGAAAAAATAAAATTCAATATTTTTTTAAAAATCCAAACAATAAAAAAATGCACTTTTGATAATGAAATATTATTCAAGCAATATAAGAGCTTATTCAGAAAAAAAATTATTGAAATCGGTTTATAAATTACTGAAAAAATTAAAAAACAAAATATCGGTTCTATGAGGGGTACCTTTCCTGAGCAATACAAAAATTTGTTTTTCTTATTAAAAGAAGGCAAGTTAAAAAATAAAATTTTAGAGAAAATTTAAAGAAAATCTATCGGTTTGTTTTTGAGAAAATTCGAATTTTCGTTTTTTGCCCAAAAATATTGTATGGTGGCCACTGTTAGTTTTGATCTTAAAAAAAAAATGAAAAAAATGCCTAACGCGAATCTGCTCAAAACCTTAACTTCCAAGTTTGAACTCAATCGACCCAATGGTTTAGGCTGTAGGAGCGTGGACAGACAGACAAAACCGACCGGACGGAATCGCGGGACCCACTTTTTTCGACTTGTCTACCATCGTAATATCATGTTTGATTAAAATCTCGAGTTCGAAATTTTGCACGAATGCAAAACTTGCCATATAGTTCCTATATGTCGCAAGTAAAAAGAGGAGAAAAGAGAAGGCATCCCAAAAAATTTTAATTAATGAATAATGTAATATTGATGTTGTGCAATAGTTTAAATACGTGAGGGTTTTGATTACAAATAAACTTAATTTTTCAAATCACTCTAAACAAAAAAGCTAGGAGGCCAAACTTAGATTTGAGTATAATGAGACCAAACTTCTTTGTTAACAATTATCTAGATCGATTTCGCGCCAAAATACTGTGTCTTTATGCAACGTTTAACAAGTAAATGTGCTATGGTGCCCAGATTTTAAAAACGGCTCTTCATTAAAGAATTGAAATGAAATAGCCAATTCCCATTCAGTTCCTCTTTCACTTATAGAGTCAAGCATTGATGAATGCCAGGACATGTTTGCAGATTTCATAGCTGAGAAGTTTTACACTTAAAATCTTTTCATAGAAACTCCAACTTCGTCAAGAATACATACAAAAACCTTAATAACCATGTGTCTTTAAGAAGCAATTTCAACAACAAATTCTCTGTCGAAGCTATTAAAAAAATTATAAATTATTTATACCTGATCGAGCTGATCTCTCTAAAATATGTAATCTTTGCAAAAGACGGAAAATGAAGACGTAGGACATTATTGCCAATATTTCTATGCTGCAGGAAATCTGCGGGTTGTATTTTTATGAAAATAATCTTTTTTTTCAAGTCGACTATGAAATATTTGAAGATACACTAGGATGGCTTTTATTTTCCGCAACAGTTTTGAGGCTTGATACCTGTACTTTATTCAGTTATTAGAGTTCAAATCACCTACCTTCTGTTTAAAATCACTTTAAAATTGAATTAATTTCAATTTTGTGTTTACAAAATTATAAAATTTTGTAAAAGGTGATTTTTTTGAGGTTAGGATTTTCATGCATTAGTATTTGACAGATCACGCGGGATTTCAGACATGGTGTCAAAGAGAAAGATGCTCAGTATGCTTTGACATTTCATCATGAATAGACTTACTAACGAGCAACGCTTGCAAATCATTGAATTTTATTACCAAAATCAGTATTCGGTTCGAAATGTGTTTCGCGCTTTACGTCCGATTTATAGTCTACATAATCGACCAAATGAGCAACCAATTAATGCGATTGTGACCAAGTTTCGCACTCAGTTTACTTTATTGGACATTAAACCAACCACACAGTGCGTACAGAAGAGAATATTGCGTCTGTTTCTGAGAGTGTTGCTGAAGACCGTGAAATGTCGATTCGTCGCCGTTCGCAGCAATTGGGTTTGTGTTATTCGACCACATGGAAGATTTTACGCAAAGATCTTGGTGTAAAACCGTATAAAATACAGCTCGTGCAAGAACTGAAGCCGAACGATCTGCCACAACTTCGAATTTTCAGTGAATGGGCCCTAGAAAAGTTGGCAGAAAATCCGCTTTTTTATCGACAAATTTTGTTCAGCGATGAGGCTCATTTCTGGTTGAATGGCTACGTAAATAAGCAAAATTGCCGCATTTGGAGTGAAGAGCAACCAGAAGCCGTTCAAGAACTGCCCATGCATCCCGAAAAATGCACTGTTTGGTGTGGTTTGTACGCTGGTGGAATCATTGGACCGTATTTTTTCAAAGATCCTGTTGGACGCAACGTTACGGTGAATGGCGATTGCTATCGTTCAATGCTAACAAACTTTTTGTTTCCAAAAATGGAAGAACTGAACTTGGTTGACATGTGGTTTCAACAAGATGGCGCTACATGCCACACAGCTCGCGATTCTATGGCCATTTTGAGGGAAAACTTCGGAGAACAATTCATTTCAAGGAATGGACCGGTAAGTTGGCCACCAAGATCATGCGATTTGACGCCTTTAGACTATTTTTTGTGGGGCTACGTCAAGTCGTAAGTCTACACAAATAAGCCAGCAACTATTCCAGCTTTGGAAGACAACATTTCCGAAAAAGTTCGGGCTATCCCGGCCGAAATGCTCGAAAAAGTTACCCAAAATTGGACTTTCCGAATGGACCACCTAAGACGCAGCCGCGGTCAACATTTAAATGAAATTATCTTCAAAAAGTAAATGTCATAGACCAATCTAACGTTTCAAATAAAGAATCGATGAGATTTTGCAAATTTTATGCGTTTTTTTTTTTTTAAAGTTCTCAAGCTCTTAA
>NW_026605439.1:0-36566 GCF_945859685.1 Eupeodes corollae
GATTTGATTTTCGTCTAGAACATCAAAAATCCTTCAGGATGCTCCAAAATGACTCATCTATATCTATAATGATAGATCTTGATTAGGAGTATCTTTTTCTAGTACATGTCAAGTATCTATTTTGATGTCTTGATCGATTTTGGGGGTTGGGAAGGATCAGGTGATGGTTTTGGGTGTGATTTGATTTTCGTCTAGAACATCAAAAATCCTTCAGGATGCTCCAAAATGACTCATCTATATCTATAATGATAGATCTTGATTAGGAGTATCTTTTTCTAGTACATGTCAAGTATCTATTTTGAAGTCTTGATCGATTTTGGGGGTTGGGAAGGATCAGGTGATGGTTTTGGGTGTGATTTGATTTTCGTGTAGAACATCAAAAATCCTTCAGGATGCTCCAAAATGACTCATCTATATCTATAATGATAGATCTTGATTAGGAGTATCTTTTTCTAGTACATGTCAAGTATCTATTTTGAAGTCTTGATCGATTTTGGGGGTTGGGAAGGATCAGGTGATGGTTTTGGGTGTGATTTGATTTTCGTCTAGAACATCAAAAATCCTTCAGGATGCTCCAAAATGACTCATCTATGTCTATAATGATAGATCTTGATTAGGAGTATCTTTTTCTAGTACATGTCAAGTATCTATTTTGAAGTCTTGATCGATTTTGGGGGTTGGGAAGGATCAGGTGATGGTTTTGGGTGTGATTTGATTTTCGTCTAGAACATCAAAAATCCTTCAGGATGCTCCAAAATGACTCATCTATATCTATAATGATAGATCTTGATTAGGAGTATCTTTTTCTAGTACATGTCAAGTATCTATTTTGAAGTCTTGATCGATTTTGGGGGTTGGGAAGGATCAGGTGATGGTTTTGGGTGTGATTTGATTTTCGTCTAGAACATCAAAAATCCTTCAGGATGCTCCAAAATGACTCATCTATATCTATAATGATAGATCTTGATTAGGAGTATCTTTTTCTAGTACATGTCAAGTATCTATTTTGAAGTGTTGATCGATTTTGGAGGTTGGGAAGGATCAGGTGATGGTTTTGGGTGTAATTTGATTTTCGTCTAGAACATCAAAAATCCTTCAGAACGCTCCAAAATGACTCATCTATATCTATAATGATAGATCTTGATTAGGAGTATCTTTTTCTAGTACATGTCAAGTATCTATTTTGAAGTCTTGATCGATTTTGGGGGTTGGGAAGGATCAGGTGATGGTTTTGGGTGTGATTTGATTTTCGTCTAGAACATCAAAAATCCTTCAGGATGCTCCAAAATGACTCATCTATATCTATAATGATAGATCTTGATTAGGAGTATCTTTTTCTAGTACATGTCAAGTATCTATTTTGAAGTCTTGATCGATTTTGGGGGTTGGGAAGGATCAGGTGATGGTTTTGGGTGTGATTTGATTTTCGTCTAGAACATAAAAAATCCTTCAGGATGCTCCAAAATGACTCATCTATATCTATAATGATAGATCTTCATTAGGAGTATCTTTTTCTAGTACATGTCAAGTATCTATTTTGAAGTCTTGATCGATTTTGGGGGCTGGGAAGGATCAGGTGATGGTTTTGGGTGTGATTTGATTTTCGTCTAGAACATCAAAAATCCTTCAGGATGCTCCAAAATGACTCATCTATATCTATAATGATAGATCTTGATTAGGAGTATCTTTTTCTAGTACATGTCAAGTATCTATTTTGAAGTCTTGATCGATTTTGGGGGATGGGAAGGATCAGGTGATGGTTTTGGGTGTGATTTGATTTTCGTCTAGAACATCAAAAATCCTTCAGGATGCTCCAAAATGACTCATCTATATCTATAATGATAGATCTTGATTAGGAGTATCTTTTTCTAGTACATGTCAAGTATCTATTTTGAAGTCTTGATCGATTTTGGGGGTTGGGAAGGATCAGGTGATGGTTTTGGGTGTGATTTGATTTTCGTCTAGAACATCAAAAATCCTTCAGGATGCTCCAAAATGACTCATCTATATCTATAATGATAGATCTTGATTAGGAGTATCTTTTTCTAGTACATGTCAAGTATCTATTATGAAGTCTTGATCGATTTTGGGGGTTGGGAAGGATCAGGTGATGGTTTTGGGTGTGATTTGATTTTCGTCTAGAACATCAAAAATCCTTCAGGATGCTCCAAAATGACTCATCTATATCTATAATGATAGATCTTGATTAGGAGTATCTTTTTCTAGTACATGTCAAGTATCTATTTTGAAGTCTTGATCGATTTTGGGGGTTGGGAAGGATCAGGTGATGGTTTTGGGTGTGATTTGATTTTCGTCTAGAACATCAAAAATCCTTCAGGATGCTCCAAAATGACTCATCTATATCTATAATGATAGATCTTGATTAGGAGTATCTTTTTCTAGTACATGTCAAGTATCTATTTTGAAGTCTTGATCGATTTTGGGGGTTGGGAAGGATCAGGTGATGGTTTTGGGTGTGATTTGATTTTCGTCTAGAACATCAAAAATCCTTCAGGATGCTCCAAAATGACTCATCTATATCTATAATGATAGATCTTGATTAGGAGTATCTTTTTCTAGTACATGTCAAGTATCTATTTTGAAGTCTTGATCGATTTTGGGGGTTGGGAAGGATCAGGTGATGGTTTTGGGTGTGATTTGATTTTCGTCTAGAACATCAAAAATCCTTCAGGATGCTCCAAAATGACTCATCTATATCTATAATGATAGATCTTGATTAGGAGTATCTTTTTCTAGTACATGTCAAGTATCTATTTTGAAGTCTTGATCGATTTTGGGAGTTGGGAAGGATCAGGTGATGGTTTTGGGTGTGATTTGATTTTCGTCTAGAACATCAAAAATCCTTCAGGATGCTCCAAAATGACTCATCTATATCTATAATGATAGATCTTGATTAGGAGTATCTTTTTCTAGTACATGTCAAGTATCTATTTTGAAGTTTTGATCGATTTTGGGGGTTGGGAAGGATCAGGTGATGGTTTTGGGTGTGATTTGATTTTCGTCTAGAACATCAAAAATCCTTCAGGATGCTCCAAAATGACTCATCTATATCTATAATGATAGATCTTGATTAGGAGTATCTTTTTCTAGTACATGTCAAGTATCTATTTTGAAGTCTTGATCGATTTTGGGGGTTGGGAAGGATCAGGTGATGGTTTTGGGTGTGATTTGATTTTCGTCTAGAACATCAAAAATCCTTCAGGATGCTCCAAAATGACTCATCTATATCTATAATGATAGATCTTGATTAGGAGTATCTTTTTCTAGTACATGTCAAGTATCTATTTTGAAGTCTTGATCGATTTTGGGGGTTGGGAAGGATCAGGTGATGGTTTTGGGTGTGATTTGATTTTCGTCTAGAACATCAAAAATCCTTCAGGATGCTCCAAAATGACTCATCTATATCTATAATGATAGATCTTGATTAGGAGTATCTTTTTCTAGTACATGTCAAGCATCTATTTTGAAGTCTTGATCGATTTTGGGGGTTGGGAAGGATCAGGTGATGGTTTTGGGTGTGATTTGATTTTCGTCTAGAACATCAAAAATCCTTCAGGATGCTCCAAAATGACTCACCTATATCTATAATGATAGATCTTGATTAGGAGTATCTTTTTCTAGTACATGTCAAGTATCTATTTTGAAGTCTTGATCGGTTTTGGGGGTTGGGAAGGATCAGGTAATGGTTTTGGGTGTGATTTGATTTTCGTCTAGAACATCAAAAATCCTTCAGGATGCTCCAAAATGACTCATCTATATCTATAATGATAGATCTTGATTAGGAGTATCTTTTTCTAGTGTCAAGTATCTATTTTGAAGTCTTGCTCGATTTTGGGGGTTGGGAAGGATCAGGTGATGGTTTTGGGTGTGATTTGATTTTCGTCTAGAACATCAAAAATCCTTCAGGATGCTCCAAAATGACTCATCTATATCTATAATGATAGATCTTGATTAGGAGTATCTTTTTCTAGTACATGTCAAGTATCTATTTTGAAGTCTTGATCGATTTTGGGGGTTGGGAAGGATCAGGTGATGGTTTTGGGTGTGATTTGATTTTCGTCTAGAACATCAAAAATCCTTCAGGATGCTCCAAAATGACTCATCTATATCTATAATGATAGATCTTGATTAGGAGTATCTTTTTCTAGTACATGTCAAGTATCTATTTTGAAGTCTTGATCGATTTTGGGGGTTGGGAAGGATCAGGTGATGGTTTTGGGTGTGATTTGATTTTCGTCTAGAACATCAAAAATCCTTCAGGATGCTCCAAAATGACTCATCTATATCTATAATGATAGATCTTGATTAGGAGTATCTTTTTCTAGTACATGTCAAGTATCTATTTTGAAGTCTTGATCGATTTTGGGGGTTGGGAAGGATCAGGTGATGGTTTTGGGTGTGATTTGATTTTCGTCTAGAACATCAAAAATCCTTCAGGATGCTCCAAAATGACTCATCTATATCTATAATGATAGATCTTGATTAGGAGTATCTTTTTCTAGTACATGTCAAGTATCTATTTTGAAGTCTTGATCGATTTTGGGGGTTGGGAAGGATCAGGTGATGGTTTTGGGTGTGATTTGATTTTCGTGTAGAACATCAAAAATCCTTCAGGATGCTCCAAAATGACTCATCTATATCTATAATGATAGATCTTGATTAGGAGTATCTTTTTCTAGTACATGTCAAGTATCTATTTTGAAGTCTTGATCGATTTTGGGGGTTGGGAAGGATCAGGTGATGGTTTTGGGTGTGATTTGATTTTCGTCTAGAACATCAAAAATCCTTCAGGATGCTCCAAAATGACTCATCTATATCTATAATGATAGATCTTGATTAGGAGTATCTTTTTCTAGTACATGTCAAGTATCTATTTTGAAGTCTTGATCGATTTTGGGGGTTGGGAAGGATCAGGTGATGGTTTTGGGTGTGATTTGATTTTCGTCTAGAACATCAAAAATCCTTCAGGATGCTCCAAAATGACTCATCTATATCTATAATGATAGATCTTGATTAGGAGTATCTTTTTCTAGTACATGTCAAGTATCTATTTTGAAGTCTTGATCGATTTTGGGGGTTGGGAAGGATCAGGTGATGGTTTTGGGTGTGATTTGATTTTCGTCTAGAACATCAAAAATCCTTCAGGATGCTCCAAAATGACTCATCTCTATCTATAATGATAGATCTTGATTAGGAGTATCTTTTTCTAGTACATGTCAAGTATCTATTTTGAAGTGTTGATCGATTTTGGAGGTTGGGAAGGATCAGGTGATGGTTTTGGGTGTAATTTGATTTTCGTCTAGAACATCAAAAATCCTTCAGAATGCTCCAAAATGACTCATCTATATCTATAATGATAGATCTTGATTAGGAGTATCTTTTTCTAGTACATGTCAAGTATCTATTTTGAAGTCTTGATCGATTTTGGGGGTTGGGAAGGATCAGGTGATGGTTTTGGGTGTGATTTGATTTTCGTCTAGAACATCAAAAATCCTTCAGGATGCTCCAAAATGACTCATCTATATCTATAATGATAGATCTTGATTAGGAGTATCTTTTTCTAGTACATGTCAAGTATCTATTTTGAAGTCTTGATCGATTTTGGGGGTTGGGAAGGATCAGGTGATGGTTTTGGGTGTGATTTGATTTTCGTCTAGAACATAAAAAATCCTTCAGGATGCTCCAAAATGACTCATCTATATCTATAATGATAGATCTTCATTAGGAGTATCTTTTTCTAGTACATGTCAAGTATCTATTTTGAAGTCTTGATCGATTTTGGGGGCTGGGAAGGATCAGGTGATGGTTTTGGGTGTGATTTGATTTTCGTCTAGAACATCAAAAATCCTTCAGGATGCTCCAAAATGACTCATCTATATCTATAATGATAGATCTTGATTAGGAGTATCTTTTTCTAGTACATGTCAAGTATCTATTTTGAAGTCTTGATCGATTTTGGGGGATGGGAAGGATCAGGTGATGGTTTTGGATGTGATTTGATTTTCGTCTAGAACATCAAAAATCCTTCAGGATGCTCCAAAATGACTCATCTATATCTATAATGATAGATCTTGATTAGGAGTATCTTTTTCTAGTACATGTCAAGTATCTATTTTGAAGTCTTGATCGATTTTGGGGGTTGGGAAGGATCAGGTGATGGTTTTGGGTGTGATTTGATTTTCGTCTAGAACATCAAAAATCCTTCAGGATGCTCCAAAATGACTCATCTATATCTATAATGATAGATCTTGATTAGGAGTATCTTTTTCTAGTACATGTCAAGTATCTATTTTGAAGTCTTGATCGATTTTGGGGGTTGGGAAGGATCAGGTGATGGTTTTGGGTGTGATTTGATTTTCGTCTAGAACATCAAAAATCCTTCAGGATGCTCCAAAATGACTCATCTATATCTATAATGATAGATCTTGATTAGGAGTATCTTTTTCTAGTACATGTCAAGTATCTATTTTGAAGTCTTGATCGATTTTGGGGGTTGGGAAGGATCAGGTGATGGTTTTGGGTGTGATTTGATTTTCGTCTAGAACATCAAAAATCCTTCAGGATGCTCCAAAACGACTCATCTATATCTATAATGATAGATCTTGATTGGGAGTATCTTTTTCTAGTACATGTCAAGTATCTATTTTGAAGTCTTGATCGATTTTGGGGGTTGGGAAGGATCAGGTGATGGTTTTGGGTGTGATTTGATTTTCGTCTAGAACATCAAAAATCCTTCAGGATGCTCCAAAATGACTCATCTATATCTGTAATGATAGATCTTGATTAGGAGTATCTTTTTCTAGTACATGTCAAGTATCTATTTTGAAGTCTTGATCGATTTTGGGGGTTGGGAAGGATCAGGTGATGGTTTTGGGTGTGATTTGATTTTCGTCTAGAACATCAAAAATCCTTCAGGATGCTCCAAAATGACTCATCTATATCTATAATGATAGATCTTGATTAGGAGTATCTTTTTCTAGTACATGTCAAGTATCTATTTTGAAGTCTTGATCGATTTTGGGAGTTGGGAAGGATCAGGTGATGGTTTTGGGTGTGATTTGATTTTCGTCTAGAACATCAAAAATCCTTCAGGATGCTCCAAAATGACTCATCTATATCTATAATGATAGATCTTGATTAGGAGTATCTTTTTCTAGTACATGTCAAGTATCTATTTTGAAGTTTTGATCGATTTTGGGGGTTGGGAAGGATCAGGTGATGGTTTTGGGTGTGATTTGATTTTCGTCTAGAACACCAAAAATCCTTCAGGATGCTCCAAAATGACTCATCTATATCTATAATGATAGATCTTGATTAGGAGTATCTTTTTCTAGTACATGTCAAGTATCTATTTTGAAGTCTTGATCGATTTTGGGGGTTGGGAAGGATCAGGTGATGGTTTTGGGTGTGATTTGATTTTCGTCTAGAACATCAAAAATCCTTCAGGATGCTCCAAAATGACTCATCTATATCTATAATGATAGATCTTGATTAGGAGTATCTTTTTCTAGTACATGTCAAGTATCTATTTTGAAGTCTTGATCGATTTTGGGGGTTGGGAAGGATCAGGTGATGGTTTTGGGTGTGATTTGATTTTCGTCTAGAACATCAAAAATCCTTCAGGATGCTCCAAAATGATTCATCTATATCTATAATGATAGATCTTGATTAGGAGTATCTTTTTCTAGTACATGTCAAGTATCTATTTTGAAGTCTTGATCGATTTTGGGGGTTGGGAAGGATCAGGTGATGGTTTTGGGTGTGATTTGATTTTCGTCTAGAACATCAAAAATCCTTCAGGATGCTCCAAAATGACTCATCTATATCTATAATGATAGATCTTGATTAGGAGTATCTTTTTCTAGTACATGTCAAGTATCTATTTTGAAGTCTTGATCGATTTTGGGGGTTGGGAAGGATCAGGTGATGGTTTTGGGTGTGATTTGATTTTCGTCTAGAACATCAAAAATCCTTCAGGATGCTCCAAAATGACTCATCTATATCTATAATGATAGATCTTGATTAGGAGTATCTTTTTCTAGTACATGTCAAGTATCTATTTTGAAGTCTTGATCGATTTTGGGGGTTGGGAAGGATCAGGTGATGGTTTTGGGTGTGATTTGATTTTCGTCTAGAACATCAAAAATCCTTCAGGATGCTCCAAAATGACTCATCTATATCTATAATGATAGATCTTGATTAGGAGTATCTTTTTCTAGTACATGTCAAGTATCTATTTTGAAGTCTTGATCGATTTTGGGGGTTGGGAAGGATCAGGTGATGGTTTTGGGTGTGATTTGATTTTCGTCTAGAACATCAAAAATCCTTCAGGATGCTCCAAAATGACTCATCTATATCTATAATGATAGATCTTGATTAGGAGTATCTTTTTCTAGTACATGTCAAGCATCTATTTTGAAGTCTTGATCGATTTTGGGGGTTGGGAAGGATCAGGTGATGGTTTTGGGTGTGATTTGATTTTCGTCTAGAACATCAAAAATCCTTCAGGATGCTCCAAAATGACTCATCTATATCTATAATGATAGATCTTGATTAGGAGTATCTTTTTCTAGTACATGTCAAGTATCTATTTTGAAGTCTTGATCGGTTTTGGGGGTTGGGAAGGATCAGGTGATGGTTTTGGGTGTGATTTGATTTTCGTCTAGAACATCAAAAATCCTTCAGGATGCTCCAAAATGACTCATCTATATCTATAATGATAGATCTTGATTAGGAGTATCTTTTTCTAGTGTCAAGTATCTATTTTGAAGTCTTGCTCGATTTTGGGGGTTGGGAAGGATCAGGTGATGGTTTTGGGTGTGATTTGATTTTCGTCTAGAACATCAAAAATCCTTCAGGATGCTCCAAAATGACTCATCTATATCTATAATGATAGATCTTGATTAGGAGTATCTTTTTCTAGTACATGTCAAGTATCTATTTTGAAGTCTTGATCGATTTTGGGGGTTGGGAAGGATCAGGTGATGGTTTTGGGTGTGATTTGATTTTCGTCTAGAACATCAAAAATCCTTCAGGATGCTCCAAAATGACTCATCTATATCTATAATGATAGATCTTGATTAGGAGTATCTTTTTCTAGTACATGTCAAGTATCTATTTTGAAGTCTTGATCGATTTTGGGGGTTGGGAAGGATCAGGTGATGGTTTTGGGTGTGATTTGATTTTCGTCTAGAACATCAAAAATCCTTCAGGATGCTCCAAAATGACTCATCTATATCTATAATGATAGATCTTGATTAGGAGTATCTTTTTCTAGTACATGTCAAGTATCTATTTTGAAGTCTTGATCGATTTTGGGGGTTGGGAAGGATCAGGTGATGGTTTTGGGTGTGATTTGATTTTCGTCTAGAACATCAAAAATCCTTCAGGATGCTCCAAAATGACTCATCTATATCTATAATGATAGATCTTGATTAGGAGTATCTTTTTCTAGTACATGTCAAGTATCTATTTTGAAGTCTTGATCGATTTTGGGGGTTGGGAAGGATCAGGTGATGGTTTTGGGTGTGATTTGATTTTCGTCTAGAACATCAAAAAACCTTCAGGATGCTCCAAAATGACTCATCTATATCTATAATGATAGATCTTGATTAGGAGTATCTTTTTCTAGTACATGTCAAGTATCTATTTTGAAGTCTTGATCGATTTTGGGGGTTGGGAAGGATCAGGTGATGGTTTTGGGTGTGATTTGATTTTCGTCTAGAACATCAAAAATCCTTCAGGATGCTCCAAAATGACTCATCTATATCTATAATGATAGATCTTGATTAGGAGTATCTTTTTCTAGTACATGTCAAGTATCTATTTTGAAGTCTTGATCGATTTTGGGGGTTGGGAAAGATCAGGTGATGGTTTTGGGAGTGATTTGATTTTCGTCTAGAACATCAAAAATCCTTCAGGATGCTCCAAAATGACTCATCTATATCTATAATGATAGATCTTGATTAGGAGTATCTTTTTCTAGTACGTGTCAAGTATCTATTTTGAAGTCTTGATCGATTTTGGGGGTTGGGAAGGATCAGGTGATGGTTTTGGGTGTGATTTGATTTTCGTCTAGAACATCAAAAATCCTTCAGGATGCTCCAAAATGACTCATCTATATCTATAATGATAGATCTTGATTAGGAGTATCTTTTTCTAGTACATGTCAAGTATCTATTTTGAAGTCTTGATCGATTTTGGGGGTTGGGAAGGATCAGGTGATGGTTTTGGGTGTGATTTGATTTTCGTCTAGAACATCAAAAATCCTTCAGGATGCTCCAAAATGACTCATCTATATCTATAATGATAGATCTTGATTAGGAGTATCTTTTTCTAGTACATGTCAAGTATCTATTTTGAAGTCTTGATCGATTTTGGGGGTTGGGAAGGATCAGGTGATGGTTTTGGGTGTGATTTGATTTTCGTCTAGAGCATCAAAAATCTTTCAGGATGCTCCAAAGTGACTCATCTATATCTATAATGATAGATCTTGATTAGGAGTATCTTTTTCTAGTACATGTCAAGTATCTATTTTGAAGTCTTGATCGATTTTGGGGGTTGGGAAGGATCAGGTGATGGTTTTGGGTGTGATTTGATTTTCGTCTAGAACATCAAAAATCCTTCAGGATGCTCCAAAATGACTCATCTATATCTATAATGATAGATCTTGATTAGGAGTATCTTTTTCTAGTACATGTCAAGTATCTATTTTGAAGTCTTGATCGATTTTGGGGGTTGGGAAGGATCAGGTGATGGTTTTGGGTGTGATTTGATTTTCGTCTAGAACATCAAAAATCCTTCAGGATGCTCCAAAATGACTCATCTATATCTATAATGATAGATCTTGATTAGGAGTATCTTTTTCTAGTACATGTCAAGTATCTATTTTGAAGTCTTGATCGATTTTGGGGGTTGGGAAGGATCAGGTGATGGTTTTGGGTGTGATTTGATTTTCGTCTAGAACATCAAAAATCCTTCAGGATGCTCCAAAATGACTCATCTATATCTATAATGATAGATCTTGATTAGGAGTATCTTTTTCTAGTACATGTCAAGTATCTATTTTGAAGTCTTGATCGATTTTGGGGGTTGGGAAGGATCAGGTGATGGTTTTGGTTGTGATTTGATTTTCGTCTAGAACATCAAAAATCCTTCAGGATGCCCCCAAATGACTCATTTATATCTATAATGATAGATCTTTATTAGGAGTATCTTTTTCTAGTACATGTCAAGTATCTATTTTGAAGTCTTGATCGATTTTGGGGGTTGGGAAGGATCAGGTGATGGTTTTGGGTGTGATTTGATTTTCGTCTAGAACATCAAAAATCCTTCAGGATGCTCCAAAATGACTCATCTATATCTATAATGATAGATCTTGATTAGGAGTATCTTTTTCTAGTACATGTCAAGTATCTATTTTGAAGTCTTGATCGATTTTGGGGGTTGGGAAGGATCAGGTGATGGTTTTGGGTGTGATTTGATTTTCGTCTAGAACATCAAAAATCCTTCAGGATGCTCCAAAATGACTCATCTATATCTATAATGATAGATCTTGATTAGGAGTATCTTTTTCTAGTACATGTCAAGTATCTATTTTGAAGTCTTGATCGATTTTGGAGGTTGGGAAGGATCAGGTGATGGTTTTGGGTGTGATTTGATTTTCGTCTAGATCATCAAAAATCCTTCAGGATGCTCCAAAATGACTCATCTATATCTATAATGATAGATCTTGATTAGGAGTATCTTTTTCTAGTACATGTCAAGTATCTATTTTGAAGTCTTGATCGATTTTGGGGGTTGGGAAGGATCAGGTGATGGTTTTGGGTGTGATTTGATTTTCGTCTAGAACATCAAAAATCCTTCAGGATTCTCCAAAATGATTCATCTATATCTATAATGATAGATCTTGATTAGGAGTATCTTTTTCTAGTACATGTCAAGTATCTATTTTGAAGTCTTGATCGATTTTGGGGGTTGGGAAGGATCAGGTGATGGTTTTGGGTGTGATTTGATTTTCGTCTAGAACATCAAAAATCCTTCAGGATGCTCCAAAATGACTCATCTATATCTATAATGATAGATCTTGATTAGGAGTATCTTTTTCTAGTACATGTCAAGTATCTATTTTGAAGTCTTGATCGATTTTGGGGGTTGGGAAGGATCAGGTGATGGTTTTGGGTGTGATTTGATTTTCGTCTAGAACATCAAAAATCCTTCAGGATGCTCCAAAATGACTCATCTATATCTATAATGATAGATCTTGATTAGGAGTATCTTTTTCTAGTACATGTCAAGTATATATTTTGAAGTCTTGATCGATTTTGGGGGTTGGGAAGGATCAGGTGATGGTTTTGGGTGTGATTTGATTTTCGTCTAGAACATCAAAAATCCTTCAGGATGCTCCAAAATGACTCATCTATATCTATAATGATAGATCTTGATTAGGAGTATCTTTTTCTAGTACATGTCAAGTATCTATTTTGAAGTCTTGATCGATTTTGGGGGTTGGGAAGGATCAGGTGATGGTTTTGGGTGTGATTTGATTTTCGTCTAGAACATCAAAAATCCTTCAGGATGCTCCAAAATGACTTATCTATATCTATAATGATAGATCTTGATTAGGAGTATCTTTTTCTAGTACATGTCAAGTATCTATTTTGAAGTCTTGATCGATTTTGGGGGTTGGGAAGGATCAGGTGATGGTTTTGGGTGTGATTTTATTTTCGTCTAGAACATCAAAAATCCTTCAGGATGCTCCAAAATGACTCATCTATATCTATAATGATAGATCTTGATTAGGAGTATCTTTTTCTAGTACATGTCAAGTATCTATTTTGAAGTCTTGATCGATTTTGGGGGTTGGGAAGGATCAGGTGATGGTTTTGGGTGTGATTTGATTTTCGTCTAGAACATCAAAAATCCTTCAGGATGCTCCAAAATGACTCATCTATATCTATAATGATAGATCTTGATTAGGAGTATCTTTTTCTAGTACATGTCAAGTATCTATTTTGAAGTCTTGATCGATTTTGGGGGTTGGGAAGGATCAGGTGATGGTTTTGGGTGTGATTTGATTTTCGTCTAGAACATCAAAAATCCTTCAGGATGCTCCAAAATGACTCATCTATATCTATAATGATAGATCTTGATTAGGAGTATCTTTTTCTAGTACATGTCAAGTATCTATTTTGAAGTCTTGATCGATTTTGGGGGTTGGGAAGGATCAGGTGATGGTTTTGGGTGTGATTTGATTTTCGTCTAGAACATCAAAAATCCTTCAGGATGCCCCCAAATGACTCATTTATATCTATAATGATAGATCTTGATTAGGAGTATCTTTTTCTAGTACATGTCAAGTATCTATTTTGAAGTCTTGATCGATTTTGGGGGTTGGGAAGGATCAGGTGATGGTTTTGGGTGTGATTTGATTTTCGTCTAGAACATCAAAAATCCTTCAGGATGCTCCAAAATGACTCATCTATATCTATAATGATAGATCTTGATTAGGAGTATCTTTTTCTAGTACATGTCAAGTATCTATTTTGAAGTCTTGATCGATTTTGGGGGTTGGGAAGGATCAGGTGATGGTTTTGGGTGTGATTTGATTTTCGTCTAGAACATCAAAAATCCTTCAGGATGCTCCAAAATGACTCATCTATATCTATAATGATAGATCTTGATTAGGAGTATCTTTTTCTAGTACATGTCAAGTATCTATTTTGAAGTCTTGATCGATTTTGGGGGTTGGGAAGGATCAGGTGATGGTTTTGGGTGTGATTTGATTTTCGTCTAGAACATCAAAAATCCTTCAGGATGCTCCAAAATGACTCATCTATATCTATAATGATAGATCTTGATTAGGAGTATCTTTTTCTAGTACATGTCAAGTATCTATTTTGAAGTCTTGATCGATTTTGGGGGTTGGGAAGGATCAGGTGATGGTTTTGGGTGTGATTTGATTTTCGTCTAGAACATCAAAAATCCTTCAGGATGCTCCAAAATGACTCATCTATATCTATAATGATAGATCTTGATTAGGAGTATCTTTTTCTAGTACATGTCAAGTATCTATTTTGAAGTCTTGATCGATTTTGGGGGTTGGGAAGGATCAGGTGATGGTTTTGGGTGTGATTTGATTTTCGTCTAGAACATCAAAAATCCTTCAGGATGCTCCAAAATGACTCATCTATATCTATAATGATAGATCTTGATTAGGAGTATCTTTTTCTAGTACATGTCAAGTATCTATTTTGAAGTCTTGATCGATTTTGGGGGTTGGGAAGGATCAGGTGATGGTTTTGGGTGTGATTTGATTTTCGTCTAGAACATCAAAAATCCTTCAGGATGCTCCAAAATGACTCATCTATATCTATAATGATAGATCTTGATTAGGAGTATCTTTTTCTAGTACATGTCAAGTATCTATTTTGAAGTCTTGATCGATTTTGGGGGTTGGGAAGGATCAGGTGATGGTTTTGGGTGTGATTTGATTTTCGTCTAGAACATCAAAAATCCTTCAGGATTCTCCAAAATGATTCATCTATATCTATAATGATCGATCTTGATTAGGAGTATCTTTTTCTAGTACATGTCAAGTATCTATTTTGAAGTCTTGATCGATTTTGGGGGTTGGGAAGGATCAGGTGATGGTTTTGGGTGTGATTTGATTTTCGTCTAGAACATCAAAAATCCTTCAGGATGCTCCAAAATGACTCATCTATATCTATAATGATAGATCTTGATTAGGAGTATCTTTTTCTAGTACATGTCAAGTATCTATTTTGAAGTCTTGATCGATTTTGGGGGTTGGGAAGGATCAGGTGATGGTTTTGGGTGTGATTTGATTTTCGTCTAGAACATCAAAAATCCTTCAGGATGCTCCAAAATGACTCATCTATATCTATAATGATAGATCTTGATTAGGAGTATCTTTTCTAGTACATGTCAAGTATCTATTTTGAAGTCTTGATCGATTTTGGGGGTTGGGAAGGATCAGGTGATGGTTTTGGGTGTGATTTGATTTTCGTCTAGAACATCAAAAATCCTTCAGGATGCTCCAAAATGACTCATCTATATCTATAATGATAGATCTTGATTAGGAGTATCTTTTTCTAGTACATGTCAAGTATCTATTTTGAAGTCTTGATCGATTTTGGGGGTTGGGAAGGATCAGGTGATGGTTTTGGGTGTGATTTGATTTTCGTCTAGAACATCAAAAATCCTTCAGGATGCTCCAAAATGACTCATCTATATCTATAATTATAGATCTTGATTAGGAGTATCTTTTTCTAGTACATGTCAAGTATCTATTTTGAAGTCTTGATCGATTTTGGGGGTTGGGAAGGATCAGGTGATGGTTTTGGGTGTGATTTGATTTTCGTCTAGAACATCAAAAATCCTTCAGGATGCCCCCAAATGACTCATTTATATCTATAATGATAGATCTTGATTAGGAGTATCTTTTTCTAGTACATGTCAAGTATCTATTTTGAAGTCTTGATCGATTTTGGGGGTTGGGAAGGATCAGGTGATGGTTTTGGGTGTGATTTGATTTTCGTCTAGAACATCAAAAATCCTTCAGGATGCTCCAAAATGACTCATCTATATCTATAATGATAGATCTTGATTAGGAGTATCTTTTTCTAGTACATGTCAAGTATCTATTTTGAAGTCTTGATCGATTTTGGGGGTTGGGAAGGATCAGGTGATGGTTTTGGGTGTGATTTGATTTTCGTCTAGAACATCAAAAATCCTTCAGGATGCTCCAAAATGACTCATCTATATCTATAATGATAGATCTTGATTAGGAGTATCTTTTTCTAGTACATGTCAAGTATCTATTTTGAAGTCTTGATCGATTTTGGGGGTTGGGAAGGATCAGGTGATGGTTTTGGGTGTGATTTGATTTTCGTCTAGAACATCAAAAATCCTTCAGGATGCTCCAAAATGACTCATCTATATCTATAATGATAGATCTTGATTAGGAGTATCTTTTTCTAGTACATGTCAAGTATCTATTTTGAAGTCTTGATCGATTTTGGGGGTTGGGAAGGATCAGGTGATGGTTTTGGGTGTGATTTGATTTTCATCTAGAACATCAAAAATCCTTCAGGATTCTCCAAAATGATTCATCTATATCTATAATGATCGATCTTCATTAGGAGTATCTTTTTCTAGTACATGTCAAGTATCTATTTTGAAGTCTTGATCGATTTTGGGGGTTGGGAAGGATCAGGTGATGGTTTTGGGTGTGATTTGATTTTCGTCTAGAACATCAAAAATCCTTCAGGATGCTCCAAAATGACTCATCTATATCTATAATGATAGATCTTGATTAGGAGTATCTTTTTCTAGTACATGTCAAGTATCTATTTTGAAGTCTTGATCGATTTTGGGGGTTGGGAAGGATCAGGTGATGGTTTTGGGTGTGATTTGATTTTCGTCTAGAACATCAAAAATCCTTCAGGATGCTCCAAAATGACTCATCTATATCTATAATGATAGATCTTGATTAGGAGTATCTTTTTCTAGTACATGTCAAGTATCTATTTTGAAGTCTTGATCGATTTTGGGGGTTGGGAAGGATCAGGTGATGGTTTTGGGTGTGATTTGATTTTCGTCTAGAACATCAAAAATCCTTCAGGATGCTCCAAAATGACTCATCTATATCTATAATGATAGATCTTGATTAGGAGTATCTTTTTCTAGTACATGTCAAGTATCTATTTTGAAGTCTTGATCGATTTTGGGGGTTGGGAAGGATCAGGTGATGGTTTTGGGTGTGATTTGATTTTCGTCTAGAACATCAAAAATCCTTCAGGATGCTCCAAAATGACTCATCTATATCTATAATGATAGATCTTGATTAGGAGTATCTTTTTCTAATACATGTCAAGTATCTATTTTGAAGTCTTGATCGATTTTGGGGGTTGGGAAGGATCAGGTGATGGTTTTGGGTGTGATTTGATTTTCGTCTAGAACATCAAAAATCCTTCAGGATGCCCCCAAATGACTCATTTATATCTATAATGATAGATCTTGATTAGGAGTATCTTTTTCTAGTACATGTCAAGTATCTATTTTGAAGTCTTGATCGATTTTGGGGGTTGGGAAGGATCAGGTGATGGTTTTGGGTGTGATTTGATTTTCGTCTAGAACATCAAAAATCCTTCAGGATGCTCCAAAATGACTCATCTATATCTATAATGATAGATCTTGATTAGGAGTATCTTTTTCTAGTACATGTCAAGTATCTATTTTGAAGTCTTGATCGATTTTGGGGGTTGGGAAGGATCAGGTGATGGTTTTGGGTGTGATTTGATTTTCGTCTAGAACATCAAAAATCCTTCAGGATGCTCCAAAATGACTCATCTATATCTATAATGATAGATCTTGATTAGGAGTATCTTTTTCTAGTACATGTCAAGTATCTATTTTGAAGTCTTGATCGATTTTGGGGGTTGGGAAGGATCAGGTGATGGTTTTGGGTGTGATTTGATTTTCGTCTAGAACATCAAAAATCCTTCAGGATGCTCCAAAATGACTCATCTATATCTATAATGATAGATCTTGATTAGGAGTATCTTTTTCTAGTACATGTCAAGTATCTATTTTGAAGTCTTGATCGATTTTGGGGGTTGGGAAGGATCAGGTGATGGTTTTGGGTGTGATTTGATTTTCGTCTAGAACATCAAAAATCCTTCAGGATTCTCCAAAATGATTCATCTATATCTATAATGATCGATCTTGATTAGGAGTATCTTTTTCTAGTACATGTCAAGTATCTATTTTGAAGTCTTGATCGATTTTGGGGGTTGGGAAGGATCAGGTGATGGTTTTGGGTGTGATTTGATTTTCGTCTAGAACATCAAAAATCCTTTGGGATGCTCCAAAATGACTCATCTATATCTATAATGATAGATCTTGATTAGGAGTATCTTTTTCTAGTACATGTCAAGTATCTATTTTGAAGTCTTGATCGATTTTGGGGGTTGGGAAGGATCAGGTGATGGTTTTGGGTGTGATTTGATTTTCGTCTAGAACATCAAAAATCCTTCAGGATGCTCCAAAATGACTCATCTATATCTATAATGATAGATCTTGATTAGGAGTATCTTTTTCTAGTACATGTCAAGTATCTATTTTGAAGTCTTGATCGATTTTGGGGGTTGGGAAGGATCAGGTGATGGTTTTGGGTGTGATTTGATTTTCGTCTAGAACATCAAAAATCCTTCAGGATGCTCCAAAATGACTCATCTATATCTATAATGATAGATCTTGATTAGGAGTATCTTTTTCTAGTACATGTCAAGTATCTATTTTGAAGTCTTGATCGATTTTGGGGGTTGGGAAGGATCAGGTGATGGTTTTGGGTGTGATTTGATTTTCGTCTAGAACATCAAAAATCCTTCAGGATGCTCCAAAATGACTCATCTATATCTATAATTATAGATCTTGATTAGGAGTATCTTTTTCTAGTACATGTCAAGTATCTATTTTGAAGTCTTGATCGATTTTGGGGGTTGGGAAGGATCAGGTGATGGTTTTGGGTGTGATTTGATTTTCGTCTAGAACATCAAAAATCCTTCAGGATGCCCCCAAATGACTCATTTATATCTATAATGATAGATCTTGATTAGGAGTATCTTTTTCTAGTACATGTCAAGTATCTATTTTGAAGTCTTGATCGATTTTGGGGGTTGGGAAGGATCAGGTGATGGTTTTGGGTGTGATTTGATTTTCGTCTAGAACATCAAAAATCCTTCAGGATGCTCCAAAATGACTCATCTATATCTATAATGATAGATCTTGATTAGGAGTATCTTTTTCTAGTACATGTCAAGTATCTATTTTGAAGTCTTGATCGATTTTGGGGGTTGGGAAGGATCAGGTGATGGTTTTGGGTGTGATTTGATTTTCGTCTAGAACATCAAAAATCCTTCAGGATGCTCCAAAATGACTCATCTATATCTATAATGATAGATCTTGATTAGGAGTATCTTTTTCTAGTACATGTCAAGTATCTATTTTGAAGTCTTGATCGATTTTGGGGGTTGGGAAGGATCAGGTGATGGTTTTGGGTGTGATTTGATTTTCGTCTAGAACATCAAAAATCCTTCAGGATGCTCCAAAATGACTCATCTATATCTATAATGATAGATCTTGATTAGGAGTATCTTTTTCTAGTACATGTCAAGTATCTATTTTGAAGTCTTGATCGATTTTGGGGGTTGGGAAGGATCAGGTGATGGTTTTGGGTGTGATTTGATTTTCGTCTAGAACATCAAAAATCCTTCAGGATTCTCCAAAATGATTCATCTATATCTATAATGATCGATCTTCATTAGGAGTATCTTTTTCTAGTACATGTCAAGTATCTATTTTGAAGTCTTGATCGATTTTGGGGGTTGGGAAGGATCAGGTGATGGTTTTGGGTGTGATTTGATTTTCGTCTAGAACATCAAAAATCCTTCAGGATGCTCCAAAATGACTCATCTATATCTATAATGATAGATCTTGATTAGGAGTATCTTTTTCTAGTACATGTCAAGTATCTATTTTGAAGTCTTGATCGATTTTGGGGGTTGGGAAGGATCAGGTGATGGTTTTGGGTGTGATTTGATTTTCGTCTAGAACATCAAAAATCCTTCAGGATGCTCCAAAATGACTCATCTATATCTATAATGATAGATCTTGATTAGGAGTATCTTTTTCTAGTACATGTCAAGTATCTATTTTGAAGTCTTGATCGATTTTGGGGGTTGGGAAGGATCAGGTGATGGTTTTGGGTGTGATTTGATTTTCGTCTAGAACATCAAAAATCCTTCAGGATGCTCCAAAATGACTCATCTATATCTATAATGATAGATCTTGATTAGGAGTATCTTTTTCTAGTACATGTCAAGTATCTATTTTGAAGTCTTGATCGATTTTGGGGGTTGGGAAGGATCAGGTGATGGTTTTGGGTGTGATTTGATTTTCGTCTAGAACATCAAAAATCCTTCAGGATGCTCCAAAATGACTCATCTATATCTATAATGATAGATCTTGATTAGGAGTATCTTTTTCTAGTACATGTCAAGTATCTATTTTGAAGTCTTGATCGATTTTGGGGGTTGGGAAGGATCAGGTGATGGTTTTGGGTGTGATTTGATTTTCGTCTAGAACATCAAAAATCCTTCAGGATGCTCCAAAATGACTCATCTATATCTATAATGATAGATCTTGATTAGGAGTATCTTTTTCTAGTACATGTCAAGTATCTATTTTGAAGTCTTGATCGATTTTGGGGGTTGGGAAGGATCAGGTGATGGTTTTGGGTGTGATTTGATTTTCGTCTAGAACATCAAAAATCCTTCAGGATGCTCCAAAATGACTCATCTATATCTATAATGATAGATCTTGATTAGGAGTATCTTTTTCTAGTACATGTCAAGTATCTATTTTGAAGTCTTGATCGATTTTGGGGGTTGGGAAGGATCAGGTGATGGTTTTGGGTGTGATTTGATTTTCGTCTAGAACATCAAAAATCCTTCAGGATGCTCCAAAATGACTCATCTATATCTATAATGATAGATCTTGATTAGGAGTATCTTTTTCTAGTACATGTCAAGTATCTATTTTGAAGTCTTGATCGATTTTGGGGGTTGGGAAGGATCAGGTGATGGTTTTGGGTGTGATTTGATTTTCGTCTAGAACATCAAAAATCCTTCAGGATGCTCCAAAATGACTCATCTATATCTATAATGATAGATCTTGATTAGGAGTATCTTTTTCTAGTACATGTCAAGTATCTATTTTGAAGTCTTGATCGATTTTGGGGGTTGGGAAGGATCAGGTGATGGTTTTGGGTGTGATTTGATTTTCGTCTAGAACATCAAAAATCCTTCAGGATGCTCCAAAATGATTCATCTATATCTATAATGATAGATCTTGATTAGGAGTATCTTTTTCTAGTACATGTCAAGTATCTATTTTGAAGTCTTGATCGATTTTGGGGGTTGGGAAGGATCAGGTGATGGTTTTGGGTGTGATTTGATTTTCGTCTAGAACATCAAAAATCCTTCAGGATGCTCCAAAATGACTCATCTATGTCTATAATGATAGATCTTGATTAGGAGTATCTTTTTTTAGTACATGTCAAGTATCTATTTTGAAGTCTTGATCGATTTTGGGGGTTGGGAAGGATCAGGTGATGGTTTTGGGTGTGATTTGATTTTCGTCTAGAACATCAAAAATCCTTCAGGATGCTCCAAAATGACTCATCTATATCTATAATGATAGATCTTGATTAGGAGTATCTTTTTCTAGTACATGTCAAGTATCTATTTTGAAGTCTTGATCGATTTTGGGGGTTGGGAAGGATCAGGTGATGGTTTTGGGTGTGATTTGATTTTCGTCTAGAACATCAAAAATCCTTCAGGATGCTCCAAAATGACTCATCTATATCTATAATGATAGATCTTGATTAGGAGTATCTTTTTCTAGTACATGTCAAGTATCTATTTTGAAGTCTTGATCGATTTTGGGGGTTGGGAAGGATCAGGTGATGGTTTTGGGTGTGATTTGATTTTCGTCTAGAACATCAAAAATCCTTCAGGATGCTCCAAAATGACTCATCTATATCTATAATGATAGATCTTGATTAGGAGTATCTTTTTCTAGTACATGTCAAGTATCTATTTTGAAGTCTTGATCGATTTTGGGGGTTGGGAAGGATCAGGTGATGGTTTTGGGTGTGATTTGATTTTCGTCTAGAACATCAAAAATCCTTCAGGATGCTCCAAAATGACTCATCTATATCTATAATGATAGATCTTGATTAGGAGTATCTTTTTCTAGTACATGTCAAGTATCTATTTTGAAGTCTTGATCGATTTTGGGGGTTGGGAAGGATCAGGTGATGGTTTTGGGTGTGATTTGATTTTCGTGTAGAACATCAAAAATCCTTCAGGATGCTCCAAAATGACTCATCTATATCTATAATGATAGATCTTGATTAGGAGTATCTTTTTCTGGTACATGTCAAGTATCTATTTTGAAGTCTTGATCGATTTTGGGGGTTGGGAAGGATCAGGTGATGGTTTTGGGTGTGATTTGATTTTCGCCTAGAACATCAAAAATCCTTCAGGATGCTCCAAAATGATTCATCTATATCTATAATGATAGATCTTAATTAGGAGAATCTTTTTCTAGTACATGTCAAGTATCTATTTTGAAGTCTTGATCGATTTTGGGGGTTGGGAAGGATCAGGTGATGGTTTTGGGTGTGATTTGATTTTCGTCTAGAACATCAAAAATCCTTCAGGATGCTCCAAAATGACTCATCTATGTCTATAATGATAGATCTTGATTAGGAGTATCTTTTTCTAGTACATGTCAAGTATCTATTTTGAAGTCTTGATCGATTTTGGGGGTTGGGAAGGATCAGGTGATGGTTTTGGGTGTGATTTGATTTTCGTCTAGAACATCAAAAATCCTTCAGGATGCTCCAAAATGACTCATCTATATCTATAATGATAGATCTTGATTAGGAGTATCTTTTTCTAGTACATGTCAAGTATCTATTTTGAAGTCTTGATCGATTTTGGGGGTTGGGAAGGATCAGGTGATGGTTTTGGGTGTGATTTGATTTTCGTCTAGAACATCAAAAATCCTTCAGGATGCTTTAAAATGACTCATCTATATCTATAATGATAGATCTTGATTAGGAGTATCTTTTTCTAGTACATGTCAAGTATCTATTTTGAAGTCTTGATCGATTTTGGGGGTTGGGAAGGATCAGGTGATGGTTTTGGGTGTGATTTGATTTTCGTCTAGAACATCAAAAATCCTTCAGGATGCTCCAAAATGACTCATCTATATCTATAATGATAGATCTTGATTAGGAGTATCTTTTTCTAGTACATGTCAAGTATCTATTTTGAAGTCTTGATCGATTTTGGGGGTTGGGAAGGATCAGGTGATGGTTTTGGGTGTGATTTGATTTTCGTCTAGAACATCAAAAATCCTTCAGGATGCTCCAAAATGACTCATCTATATCTATAATGATAGATCTTGATTAGGAGTATCTTTTTCTAGTACATGTCAAGTATCTATTTTGAAGTCTTGATCGATTTTGGGGGTTGGGAAGGATCAGGTGATGGTTTTGGGTGTGATTTGATTTTCGTCTAGAACATCAAAAATCCTTCAGGATGCTCCAAAATGACTCATCTATATCTATAATGATAGATCTTGATTAGGAGTATCTTTTTCTAGTACATGTCAAGTATCTATTTTGAAGTCTTGATCGATTTTGGGGGTTGGGAAGGATCAGGTGATGGTTTTGGGTGTGATTTGATTTTCGTCTAGAACATCAAAAATCCTTCAGGATGCTCCAAAATGACTCATCTATATCTATAATGATAGATCTTGATTAGGAGTATCTTTTTCTAGTACATGTCAAGTATCTATTTTGAAGTCTTGATCGATTTTGGGGGTTGGGAAGGATCAGGTGATGGTTTTGGGTGTGATTTGATTTTCGTCTAGAACATCAAAAATCCTTCAGGATGCTCCAAAATGACTCATCTATATCTATAATGATAGATCTTGATTAGGAGTATCTTTTTCTAGTACATGTCAAGTATCTATTTTGAAGTCTTGATCGATTTTGGGGGTTGGGAAGGATCAGGTGATGGTTTTGGGTGTGATTTGATTTTCGTCTAGAACATCAAAAATCCTTCAGGATGCTCCAAAATGACTCATCTATATCTATAATGATAGATCTTGATTAGGAGTATCTTTTTCTAGTACATGTCAAGTATCTATTTTGAAGTCTTGATCGATTTTGGGGGTTGGGAAGGATCAGGTGATGGTTTTGGGTGTGATTTGATTTTCGTCTAGAACATCAAAAATCCTTCAGGATGCTCCAAAATGACTCATCTATATCTATAATGATAGATCTTGATTAGGAGTATCTTTTTCTAGTACATGTCAAGTATCTATTTTGAAGTCTTGATCGATTTTGGGGGTTGGGAAGGATCAGGTGATGGTTTAGGGTGTGATTTGATTTTCGTCTAGAACATCAAAAATTCTTCAGGATGCTCCAAAATGACTCATCTATATCTATAATGATAGATCTTGATTAGGAGTATCTTTTTCTAGTACATGTCAAGTATCTATTTTGAAGTCTTGATCGATTTTGGGGGTTGGGAAGGATCAGGTGATGGTTTTGGGTGTGATTTGATTTTCGTCTAGAACATCAAAAATCCTTCAGGATGCTCCAAAATGACTCATCTATATCTATAATGATAGATCTTGATTAGGAGTATCTTTTTCTAGTACATGTCAAGTATCTATTTTGAAGTCTTGATCGATTTTGGGGGTTGGGAAGGATCAGGTGATGGTTTTGGGTGTGATTTGATTTTCGTCTAGAACATCAAAAATCCTTCAGGATGCTCCAAAATGACTCATCTATATCTATAATGATAGATCTTGATTAGGAGTATCTTTTTCTAGTACATGTCAAGTATCTATTTTGAAGTCTTGATCGATTTTGGGGGTTGGGAAAGATCAGGTGATGGTTTTGGGTGTGATTTGATTTTCGTCTAGAACATCAAAAATCCTTCAGGATGCTCCAAAATGACTCATCTATATCTATAATGATAGATCTTGATTAGGAGTATCTTTTTCTAGTACATGTCAAGTATCTATTTTGAAGTCTTGATCGATTTTGGGGGTTGGGAAGGATCAGGTGATGGTTTTGGGTGTGATTTGATTTTCGTCTAGAACATCAAAAATCCTTCAGGATGCTCCAAAATGACTCATCTATATCTATAATGATAGATCTTGATTAGGAGTATCTTTTTCTAGTACATGTCAAGTATCTATTTTGAAGTCTTGATCGATTTTGGGGGTTGGGAAGGATCAGGTGATGGTTTTGGGTGTGATTTGATTTTCGTCTAGAACATCAAAAATCCTTCAGGATGCTCCAAAATGACTCATCTATATCTATAATGATAGATCTTGATTAGGAGTATCTTTTTCTAGTACATGTCAAGTATCTATTTTGAAGTCTTGATCGATTTTGGGGGTTGGGAAGGATCAGGTGATGGTTTTGGGTGTGATTTGATTTTCGTCTAGAACATCAAAAATCCTTCAGGATGCTCCAAAATGACTCATCTATATCTATAATGATAGATCTTGATTAGGAGTATCTTTTTCTAGTACATGTCAAGTATCTATTTTGAAGTCTTGATCGATTTTGGGGGTTGGGAAGGATCAGGTGATGGTTTTGGGTGTGATTTGATTTTCGTCTAGAACATCAAAAATTCTTCAGGATGCTCCAAAATGACTCATCTATATCTATAATGATAGATCTTGATTAGGAGTATCTTTTTCTAGTACATGTCAAGTATCTATTTTGAAGTCTTGATCGATTTTGGGGGTTGGGAAGGATCAGGTGATGGTTTTGGGTGTGATTTGATTTTCGTCTAGAACATCAAAAATCCTTCAGGATGCTCCAAAATGACTCATCTATATCTATAATGATAGATCTTGATTAGGAGTATCTTTTTCTAGTACATGTCAAGTATCTATTTTGAAGTCTTGATCGATTTTGGGGGTTGGGAAGGATCAGGTGATGGTTTTGGGTGTGATTTGATTTTCGTCTAGAACATCAAAAATTCTTCAGGATGCTCCAAAATGACTCATTTATATCTATAATGATAGATCTTGATTAGGAGTATCTTTTTCTAGTACATGTCAAGTATCTATTTTGAAGTCTTGATCGATTTTGGGGGTTGGGAAGGATCAGGTGATGGTTTTGGGTGTGATTTGATTTTCGTCTAGAACATCAAAAATCCTTCAGGATGCTCCAAAATGACTCATCTATATCTATAATGATAGATCTTGATTAGGAGTATCTTTTTCTAGTACATGTCAAGTATCTATTTTGAAGTCTTGATCGATTTTGGGGGTTGGGAAGGATCAGGTGATGGTTTTGGGTGTGATTTGATTTTCGTCTAGAACATCAAAAATCCTTCAGGATGCTCCAAAATGACTCATCTATATCTATAATGATAGATCTTGATTAGGAGTATCTTTTTCTAGTACATGTCAAGTATCTATTTTGAAGTCTTGATCGATTTTGGGGGTTGGGAAGGATCAGGTGATGGTTTTGGGTGTGATTTGATTTTCGTCTAGAACATCAAAAATCCTTCAGGATGCTCCAAAATGACTCATCTATATCTATAATGATAGATCTTGATTAGGAGTATCTTTTTCTAGTACATGTCAAGTATCTATTTTGAAGTCTTGATCGATTTTGGGGTTGGGAAGGATCAGGTGATGGTTTTGGGTGTGATTTGATTTTCGTCTAGAACATCAAAAATCCTTCAGGATGCTCCAAGATGCTCCAAAATGACTCATCTATATCTATAATGATAGATCTTGATTAGGAGTATCTTTTTCTAGTACATGTCAAGTATCTATTTTGAAGTCTTGATCGATTTTGGGGGTTGGGAAGGATCAGGTGATGGTTTTGGGTGTGATTTGATTTTCGTCTAGAACATCAAAAATCCTTCAGGATGCTCCAAAATGACTCATCTATATCTATAATGATAGATCTTGATTAGGAGTATCTTTTTCTAGTACATGTCAAGTATCTATTTTGAAGTCTTGATCGATTTTGGGGGTTGGGAAGGATCAGGTGATGGTTTTGGGTGTGATTTGATTTTCGTCTAGAACATCAAAAATCCTTCAGGATGCTCCAAAATGACTCATCTATATCTATAATGATAGATCTTGATTAGGAGTATCTTTTTCTAGTACATGTCAAGTATCTATTTTGAAGTCTTGATCGATTTTGGGGGTTGGGAAGGATCAGGTGATGGTTTTGGGTTGTGATTTGATTTTCGTCTAGAACATCAAAAATCCTTCAGGATGCTCCAAAATGACTCATCTATATCTATAATGATAGATCTTGATTAGGAGTATCTTTTTCTAGTACATGTCAAGTATCTATTTTGAAGTCTTGATCGATTTTGGGGGTTGGGAAGGATCAGGTGATGGTTTTGGGTGTGATTTGATTTTCGTCTAGAACATCAAAAATCCTTCAGGATGCTCCAAAATGACTCATCTATATCTATAATGATAGATCTTGATTAGGAGTATCTTTTTCTAGTACATGTCAAGTATCTATTTTGAAGTCTTGATCGATTTTGGGGGTTGGGAAGGATCAGGTGATGGTTTTGGGTGTGATTTGATTTTCGTCTAGAACATCAAAAATCCTTCAGGATGCTCCAAAATGACTCATCTATATCTATAATGATAGATCTTGATTAGGAGTATCTTTTTCTAGTACATGTCAAGTATCTATTTTGAAGTCTTGATCGATTTTGGGGGTTGGGAAGGATCAGGTGATGGTTTTGGGTGTGATTTGATTTTCGTCTAGAACATCAAAAATCCTTCAGGATGCTCCAAAATGATTCATCTATATCTATAATGATAGATCTTGATTAGGAGTATCTTTTTCTAGTACATGTCAAGTATCTATTTTGAAGTCTTGATCGATTTTGGGGGTTGGAAAGGATCAGGTGATGGTTTTGGGGTGTGATTTGATTTTCGTCTAGAACATCAAAAATCCTTCAGGATGCTCCAAAATGACTCATCTATGTCTATAATGATAGATCTTGATTAGGAGTATCTTTTTCTAGTACATGTCAAGTATCTATTTTGAAGTCTTGATCGATTTTGGGGGTTGGGAAGGATCAGGTGATGGTTTTGGGTGTGATTTGATTTTCGTCTAGAACATCAAAAATCCTTCAGGATGCTCCAAAATGACTCATCTATATCTATAATGATAGATCTTGATTAGGAGTATCTTTTTCTAGTACATGTCAAGTATCTATTTTGAAGTCTTGATCGATTTTGGGGGTTGGGAAGGATCAGGTGATGGTTTTGGGTGTGATTTGATTTTCGTCTAGAACATCAAAAATACTTCAGGATGCTCCAAAATGACTCATCTATATCTATAATGATAGATCTTGATTAGGAGTATCTTTTTCTAGTACATGTCAAGTATCTATTTTGAAGTCTTGATCGATTTTGGGGGTTGGGAAGGATCAGGTGATGGTTTTGGGTGTGATTTGATTTTCGTCTAGAACATCAAAAATCCTTCAGGATGCTCCAAAATGACTCATCTATATCTATAATGATAGATCTTGATTAGGAGTATCTTTTTCTAGTACATGTCAAGTATCTATTTTGAAGTCTTGATCGATTTTGGGGGTTGGGAAGGATCAGGTGATGGTTTTGGGTGTGATTTGATTTTCGTCTAGAACATCAAAAATCCTTCAGGATGCTCCAAAATGACTCATCTATATCTATAATGATAGATCTTGATTAGGAGTATCTTTTTCTAGTACATGTCAAGTATCTATTTTGAAGTCTTGATCGATTTTGGGGGTTGGGAAGGATCAGGTGATGGTTTTGGGTGTGATTTGATTTTCGTCTAGAACATCAAAAATCCTTCAGGATGCTCCAAAATGACTCATCTATATCTATAATGATAGATCTTGATTAGGAGTATCTTTTTCTAGTACATGTCAAGTATCTATTTTGAAGTCTTGATCGATTTTGGGGGTTGGGAAGGATCAGGTGATGGTTTTGGGTGTGATTTGATTTTCGTCTAGAACATCAAAAATCCTTCAGGATGCTCCAAAATGACTCATCTATATCTATAATGATAGATCTTGATTAGGAGTATCTTTTTCTAGTACATGTCAAGTATCTATTTTGAAGTCTTGATCGATTTTGGGGGTTGGGAAGGATTAGGTGATGGTTTTGGGTGTGATTTGATTTTCGTCTAGAACATCAAAAATCCTTCAGGATGCTCCAAAATGACTCATCTATATCTATAATGATAGATCTTGATTAGGAGTATCTTTTTCTAGTACATGTCAAGTATCTATTTTGAAGTCTTGATCGATTTTGGGGGTTGGGAAGGATCAGGTGATGGTTTTGGGTGTGATTTGATTTTCGTCTAGAACATCAAAAATCCTTCAGGATGCTCCAAAATGACTCATCTATATCTATAATGATAGATCTTGATTAGGAGTATCTTTTTCTAGTACATGTCAAGTATCTATTTTGAAGTCTTGATCGATTTTTGGGGGTTGGGAAGGATCAGGTGATGGTTTTGGGTGTGATTTGATTTTCGTCTAGAACATCAAAAATCCTTCAGGATGCTCCAAAATGACTCATCTATATCTATAATGATAGATCTTGATTAGGAGTATCTTTTTCTAGTACATGTCAAGTATCTATTTTGAAGTCTTGATCGATTTTGGGGGTTGGGAAGGATCAGGTGATGGTTTTGGGTGTGATTTGATTTTCGTCTAGAACATCAAAAATCCTTCAGGATGCTCCAAAATGACTCATCTATATCTATAATGATAGATCTTGATTAGGAGTATCTTTTTCTAGTACATGTCAAGTATCTATTTTGAAGTCTTGATCGATTTTGGGGGTTGGGAAGGATCAGGTGATGGTTTTGGGTGTGATTTGATTTTCGTCTAGAACATCAAAAATCCTTCAGGATGCTCCAAAATGACTCATCTATATCTATAATGATATATCTTGATTAGGAGTATCTTTTTCTAGTACATGTCAAGTATCTATTTTGAAGTCTTGATCGATTTTGGGGGTTGGGAAGGATCAGGTGATGGTTTTGGGGTGTGATTTGATTTTCGTCTAGAACATCAAAAATCCTTCAGGATGCTCCAAAATGACTCATCTATATCTATAATGATAGATCTTGATTAGGAGTATCTTTTTCTAGTACATGTCAAGTATCTATTTTGAAGTCTTGATCGATTTTGGGGGTTGGGAAGGATCAGGTGATGGTTTTGGGTGTGATTTGATTTTCGTCTAGAACATCAAAAATCCTTCAGGATGCTCCAAAATGACTCATCTATATCTATAATGATAGATCTTGATTAGGAGTATCTTTTTCTAGTACATGTCAAGTATCTATTTTGAAGTCTTGATCGATTTTGGGGGGTTGGGAAGGATCAGGTGATGGTTTTGGGTGTGATTTGATTTTCGTCTAGAACATCAAAAATCCTTCAGGATGCTCCAAAATGACTCATCTATATCTATAATGATAGATCTTGATTAGGAGTATCTTTTTCTAGTACATGTCAAGTATCTATTTTGAAGTCTTGATCGATTTTGGGGGTTGGGAAGGATCAGGGTGATGGTTTTGGGTGTGATTTGATTTTCGTCTAGAACATCAAAAATCCTTCAGGATGCTCCAAAATGACCTCATCTATATCTATAATGATAGATCTTGATTAGGAGTATCTTTTTCTAGTACATGTCAAGTATCTATTTTGAAGTCTTAATCGATTTTGGGGGTTGGGAAGGATCAGGTGATGGTTTTGGGTGTGATTTTGATTTTCGTCTAGAACATCAAAAATCCTTCAGGATGCTCCAAAATGACTCATCTATATCTATAATGATAGATCTTCATTAGGAGTATCTTTTTCTAGTACATGTCAAGTATCTATTTTGAAGTCTTGATCGATTTTGGGGGTTGGGAAGGATCAGGTGATGGTTTTGGGTGTGATTTGATTTTCGTCTAGAACATCAAAAATCCTTCAGGATGCTCCAAAATGACTCATCTATATCTATAATGATAGATCTTGATTAGGAGTATCTTTTTCTAGTACATGTCAAGTATCTATTTTGAAGTCTTGATCGATTTTGGGGGATGGGAAGGATCAGGTGATGGTTTTGGGTGTGATTTGATTTTCGTCTAGAACATCAAAAATCCTTCAGGATGCTCCAAAATGACTCATCTATATCTATAATGATAGATCTTGATTAGGAGTATCTTTTTCTAGTACATGTCAAGTATCTATTTTGAAGTCTTGATCGATTTTGGGGGTTGGGAAGGATCAGGTGATGGTTTTGGGTGTGATTTGATTTCGTCTAGAACATCAAAAATCCTTCAGGATGCTCCAAAATGACTCATCTATATCTATAATGATAGATCTTGATTAGGAGTATCTTTTTCTAGTACATGTCAAGTATCTATTTTGAAGTCTTGATCGATTTTGGGGGTTGGGAAGGATCAGGTGATGGTTTTGGGTGTGATTTGATTTTCGTCTAGAACATCAAAAATCCTTCAGGATGCTCCAAAATGACTCATCTATATCTATAATGATAGATCTTGATTAGGAGTATCTTTTTCTAGTACATGTCAAGTATCTATTTTGAAGTCTTGATCGATTTTGGGGGTTGGGAAGGATCAGGTGATGGTTTTGGGTGTGATTTGATTTTCGTCTAGAACATCAAAAATCCTTCAGGATGCTCCAAAATGACTCATCTATATCTATAATGATAGATCTTGATTAGGAGTATCTTTTTCTAGTACATGTCAAGTATCTATTTTGAAGTCTTGATCGATTTTGGGGGTTGGGAAGGATCAGGTGATGGTTTTGGGTGTGATTTGATTTTCGTCTAGAACATCAAAAATCCTTCAGGATGCTCCAAAATGACTCATCTATATCTATAATGATAGATCTTGATTAGGAGTATCTTTTTCTAGTACATGTCAAGTATCTATTTTGAAGTCTTGATCGATTTTGGGGGTTGGGAAGGATCAGGTGATGGTTTTGGGTGTGATTTGATTTTCGTCTAGAACATCAAAAATCCTTCAGGATGCTCCAAAATGACTCATCTATATCTATAATGATAGATCTTGATTAGGAGTATCTTTTTCTAGTACATGTCAAGTATCTATTTTGAAGTCTTGATCGATTTTGGGGGTTGGGAAGGATCAGGTGATGGTTTTGGGTGTGATTTGATTTTCGTCTAGAACATCAAAAATCCTTCAGGATGCTCCAAAATGACTCATCTATATCTATAATGATAGATCTTGATTAGGAGTATCTTTTTCTAGTACATATCAAGTATCTATTTTGAAGTCTTGATCGATTTTGGGGGTTGGGAAGGATCAGGTGATGGTTTTGGGTGTGATTTGATTTTCGTCTAGAACATCAAAAATCCTTCAGGATGCTCCAAAATGACTCATCTATATCTATAATGATAGATCTTGATTAGGAGTATCTTTTTCTAGTACATGTCAAGTATCTATTTTGAAGTCTTGATCGATTTTGGGGGTTGGGAAGGATCAGGTGATGGTTTTGGGTGTGATTTGATTTTCGTCTAGAACATCAAAAATCCTTCAGGATGCTCCAAAATGACTCATCTATATCTATAATGATAGATCTTGATTAGGAGTATCTTTTTCTAGTACATGTTAAGTATCTATTTTGAAGTCTTGATCGATTTTGGGGGTTGGGAAGGATCAGGTGATGGTTTTGAGTGTGATTTGATTTTCGCCTAGAACATCAAAAATCCTTCAGGATGCTCCAAAATGACTCATCTATATCTATAATGATAGATCTTGATTAGGAGTATCTTGTTCTAGTACATGTCAAGTATCTATTTTGAAGTCTTGATCGATTTTGGGGGTTGGGAAGGATCAGGTGATGGTTTTGGGTGTGATTTGATTTTCGTCTAGAACATCAAAAATCCTTCAGGATGCTCCAAAATGACTCATCTATATCTATAATGATAGATCTTGATTAGGAGTATCTTTTTCTAGTACATGTCAAGTATCTATTTTAAAGTCTTGATCGATTTTGGGGGTTGGGAAGGATCAGGTGATGGTTTTGGGTGTGATTTGATTTTCGTCTAGAACATCAAAAATCCTTCAGGATGCTCCAAAATGACTCATCTATATCTATAATGATAGATCTTGATTAGGAGTATCTTTTTCTAGTACATGTCAAGTATCTATTTTGAAGTCTTGATCGATTTTGGGGGTTGGGAAGGATCAGGTGATGGTTTTGGGTGTGATTTGATTTTCGTCTAGAACATCAAAAATCCTTCAGGATGCTCCAAAATGACTCATCTATATCTATAATGATAGATCTTGATTAGGAGTATCTTTTTCTAGTACATGTCAAGTATCTATTTTGAAGTCTTGATCGATTTTGGGGGTTGGGAAGGATCAGGTGATGGTTTTGGGTGTGATTTGATTTTCGTCTAGAACATCAAAAATCCTTCAGGATGCTCCAAAATGACTCATCTATATCTATAATGATAGATCTTGATTAGGAGTATCTTTTTCTAGTACATGTCAAGTATCTATTTTGAAGTCTTGATCGATTTTGGGGGTTGGGAAGGATCAGGTGATGGTTTTGGGTGTGATTTGATTTTCGTCTAGAACATCAAAAATCCTTCAGGATGCTCCAAAATGACTCATCTATATCTATAATTATAGATCTTGATTAGGAGTATCTTTTTCTAGTACATGTCAAGTATCTATTTTGAAGTCTTGATCGATTTTGGGGGTTGGGAAGGATCAGGTGATGGTTTTGGGTGTGATTTGATTTTCGTCTAGAACATCAAAAATCCTTCAGGATGCTCCAAAATGACTCATCTATATCTATAATGATAGATCTTGATTAGGAGTATCTTTTTCTAGTACATGTCAAGTATCTATTTTGAAGTCTTGATCGATTTTGGGGGTTGGGAAGGATCAGGTGATGGTTTTGGGTGTGATTTGATTTTCGTCTAGAACATCAAAAATCCTTCAGGATGCTCCAAAATGACTCATCTATATCTATAATGATAGATCTTGATTAGGAGTATCTTTTTCTAGTACATGTCAAGTATCTATTTTGAAGTCTTGATCGATTTTGGGGGTTGGGAAGGATCAGGTGATGGTTTTGGGTGTGATTTGATTTTCGTCTAGAACATCAAAAATCCTTCAGGATGCTCCAAAATGACTCATCTATATCTATAATGATAGATCTTGATTAGGAGTATCTTTTTCTAGTACATGTCAAGTATCTATTTTGAAGTCTTGATCGATTTTGGGGGTTGGGAAGGATCAGGTGATGGTTTTGGGTGTGATTTGATTTTCGTCTAGAACATCAAAAATCCTTCAGGATGCTCCAAAATGACTCATCTATATCTATAATGATAGATCTTGATTAGGAGTATCTTTTTCTAGTACATGTCAAGTATCTATTTTGAAGTCTTGATCGATTTTGGGGGTTGGGAAGGATCAGGTGATGGTTTTGGGTGTGATTTGATTTTCGTCTAGAACATCAAAAATCCTTCAGAATGCTCCAAAATGACTCATCTATATCTATAATGATAGATCTTGATTAGGAGTATCTTTTTCTAGTACATGCCAAGTATCTATTTTGAAGTCTTGATCGATTTTGGGGGTTGGGAAGGATCAGGTGATGGTTTTGGGTGTGATTTGATTTTCGTCTAGAACATCAAAAATCCTTCAGGATGCTCCAAAATGACTCATCTATATCTATAATGATAGATCTTGATTAGGAGTATCTTTTTCTAGTACATGTCAAGTATCTATTTTGAAGTCTTGATCGATTTTGGGGGTTGGGAAGGATCAGGTGATGGTTTTGGGTGTGATTTGATTTTCGTCTAGAACATCAAAAATCCTTCAGGATGCTCCAAAATGACTCATCTATATCTATAATGATAGATCTTGATTAGGAGTATCTTTTTCTAGTACATGTCAAGTATCTATTTTGAAGTCTTGATCGATTTTGGGGGTTGGGAAGGATCAGGTGATGGTTTTGGGTGTGATTTGATTTTCGTCTAGAACATCAAAAATCCTTCAGGATGCTCCAAAATGACTCATCTATATTTATAATGATAGATCTTGATTAGGAGTATCTTTTTCTAGTACATGTCAAGTATCTATTTTGAAGTCTTGATCGATTTTGGGGGTTGGGAAGGATCAGGTGATGGTTTTGGGTGTGATTTGATTTTCGTCTAGAACATCAAAAATCCTTCAGGATGCTCCAAAATGACTCATCTATATCTATAATGATAGATCTTGATTAGGAGTATCTTTTTCTAGTACATGTCAAGTATCTATTTTGAAGTCTTGATCGATTTTGGGGGTTGGGAAGGGTCAGGTGATGGTTTTGGGTGTGATTTGATTTTCGTCTAGAACATCAAAAATCCTTCAGGATGCTCCAAAATGACTCATCTATATCTATAATGATAGATCTTGATTAGGAGTATCTTTTTCTAGTACATGTCAAGTATCTATTTTGAAGTCTTGATCGATTTTGGAGGTTGGGAAGGATCAGGTGATGGTTTTGGGTGTGATTTGATTTTCGTCTAGAACATCAAAAATCCTTCAGAATGCTCCAAAATGACTCATCTATATCTATAATGATAGATCTTGATTAGGAGTATCTTTTTCTAGTACATGTCAAGTATCTATTTTGAAGTCTTGATCGATTTTGGGGGTTGGGAAGGATCAGGTGATGGTTTTGGGTGTGATTTGATTTTCGTCTAGAACATCAAAAATCCTTCAGGATGCTCCAAAATGACTCATCTATATCTATAATGATAGATCTTGATTAGGAGTATCTTTTTCTAGTACATGTCAAGTATCTATTTTGAAGTCTTGATCGATTTTGGGGGTTGGGAAGGATCAGGTGATGGTTTTGGGTGTGATTTGATTTTCGTCTAGAACATCAAAAATCCTTCAGGATGCTCCAAAATGACTCATCTATATCTATAATGATAGATCTTAATTAGGAGTATCTTTTTCTAGTACATGTCAAGTATCTATTTTGAAGTCTTGATCGATTTTGGGGGTTGGGAAGGATCAGGTGATGGTTTTGGGTGTGATTTGATTTTCGTCTAGAACATCAAAAATCCTTCAGGATGCTCCAAAATGACTCATCTATATCTTTAATGATAGATCTTGATTAGGAGTATCTTTTTCTAGTACATGTCAAGTATCTATTTTGAAGTCTTGATCGATTTTGGGGGTTGGGAAGGATCAGGTGATGGTTTTGGGTGTGATTTGATTTTCGTCTAGAACATCAAAAATCCTTCAGGATGCTCCAAAATGACTCATCTATATCTATAATGATAGATCTTGATTAGGAGTATCTTTTTCTAGTACATGTCAAGTATCTATTTTGAAGTCTTGATCGATTTTGGGGGTTGGGAAGGATCAGGTGATGGTTTTGGGTGTGATTTGATTTTCGTCTAGAACATCAAAAATCCTTCAGGATGCTCCAAAATGACTCATCTATATCTATAATGATAGATCTTGATTAGGAGTATCTTTTTCTAGTACATGTCAAGTATCTGTTTTGAAGTCTTGATCGATTTTGGGGGTTGGGAAGGATCAGGTGATGGTTTTGGGTGTGATTTGATTTTCGTCTAGAACATCAAAAATCCTTCAGGATGCTCCAAAATGACTCATCTATATCTATAATGATAGATCTTGATTAGGAGTATCTTTTTCTAGTACATGTCAAGTATCTATTTTGAAGTCTTGATCGATTTTGGGGGTTGGGAAGGATCAGGTGATGGTTTTGGGTGTGATTTGATTTTCGTCTAGAACATCAAAAATCCTTCAGGATGCTCCAAAATGACTCATCTATATCTATAATGATAGATCTTGATTAGGAGTATCTTTT
>NW_026605440.1:0-18636 GCF_945859685.1 Eupeodes corollae
AGCAGACCCGGCCACGCGTTGCTGTTGCTAAATAATTAAGGAAGGACTTAATAGACATCTTTAATTTTAGTTTATTAATAAATACTATGATTAGCATAAATTAAATTAAATCACAGTTAAAGTTTACTGAAGTGCCAATCGATGAACAATATTTTTGGTCTTTTGTCAACACAAATAAGCTCGATGGTCTCCCTACACGTGAACAGGCCACGTATAATTGCCCATGAGAGAAACATAGATTCTCTGAGTCTAAGCCGAAAATATACATTGGGAAATAGGAAATTGCAGTCTTTTGAATGGTATTGGGGAATCTGACGGTATCATTGGAATACGTGGTAACAAAACGATTTCTCCTTTAAACTTTCCTGGCAAAATAGTTGCTTCGAGAACATTTCCGGTGATTTTTTTTTATTTCAAAATACGCAGAAGAATAATCGGTGATACCAATTTTTAACCGAAGATTGTGTGGTGGCATTCCTGAAATGTCTTAGAATTCAAAAATTCAATTGGAAAATTCACTGCCTCGTCTTCATCGACAGGAGCGTCGATTGACTTAAACGACATTATATCGCCTGGTAACAATTGTTGTATCTGGTAGTTAATTAGATCTACATTTTTTTAGTACGAAGATAGCACGATTACTGAGCCAATTGTAATTTAGATAGTTATTCATTATACTCCACTTCACACCGTTTCCAATATCTAATAGTTGCTGAGCAAATACTCGTGCTGTCTAATCATTTTGGAGTTGTACTCGTATGTTTTTTGTTAAACTTAGTGTTTCGACGTTTCTATGAGAAATAATCCAGAAAAACGATGTTACGTTATATAGATCGATCAAAATATCACATTGTAGTACAGTGTTGTTAAAAAAGAAATTTCGAATTCCAACGTGGCGCCATCTATGAGAGGTTCACGATATATGGTCCGACAGTTTTCTGTACAAAATCTGATTTAAGGCGCCATTTGTTCGAGACTTATGAAACTTAAATTTTTGAGCATCAAATATAATATTATTAGACAATTAAAGAGCTTGTTCAGAACAAAAATTTAAATCAAAAATGTTTTTTTATTTGAATAGAAGGCAAGATTGCCTTAAATCCGGTGGTTCTGAGTTTTTGGTTACATGTTTATGATGTTGACCTAATTAATAATCCAAGAATATGTAAGAATATACGTTTTTGACATCTGGTAAAATGTTGCAGAAAAATCGAATTGACAGTTTTCTTACAAAAACTAAAAACCTAAAAAAAAACATTGCTAAAAGTTGGTATAAATTGATTTACGATTCAAATATCGTTTCAAAAATTTAAAATATTGGATTCAAACTGATATGGTTTTTCGACATTCGGTAAAATTTGTATAATAAAACAACAAAACTTAAAATATTCACAACATTTTACAATAAATTGGTAAATTTATGTTCGATTCTCAATGGCTCAAAGGCCCTAGTTCACACAGGACTGTAGCGCCACCTTAAGTCTCAATGCCTCGTGAATAAATAAAGGTATTGCCTTCAAAACGATTTCATTCTAAATCTTTAAATCATTTTTTAAATTTGGTGTTAACAAAAGACATTGTTCTTAATAGCATAATAACAATAATAACATAGGAAATAAAATTATTTAAGAGATGCTACTGAAATTGGTTTAGATTGGTTTTCATATTAAAAATCTCTTTGAAATCGAACTATTTCATCATATGCAAAATATTGTTGGTATGTTTACTTAATTTTAAAAAAAAATCAACTTACAATGACAACTTATTTAACAAAACACGTAAACCTACAAAAACAAACACAAAAATTGGTAAGAAATGGCTTTGGTAGAAGAACAAAATACTGTTATGAATGTTTTGTTAAAGTTTTAAGCAAGACAAATCTGCAGACGGAATGGGAAGTTGTCAGTGTGGGTTGCATCCAGCCTCTTTTTTAAGTACTTTTTTTAAGCAATTTAATGTAATTGTAGAAAAAAATCAATTGCTCGTCTCAATGATGTGTGTTATATTTTTGTGAACCATTTAATTATTAAAAATGAAGAGGCCATAGAAAACATAGTCATTTTACAGAATGCTAGGGTCAATGTTTGAAAATGACTACTAAAATTGAATAAAATAAAAACCATGAATTAAATTACTTGCACACAGAATGGTTGGAAATTGTAGTTCATTAATTCATAAATAGGCCAAAGTCCATAAATACCATAATACATACATACACATGTAAAAATAAACATATATTTTTACTCACACCACTAATTTGTTTATTTTTTATTCATATTATCGTTATTAAAAATATGTATTTGCTATACATTTATTAGAGTTCTAGTTGGGGAAGTATTGGCTTAAAATGAAGAAAATTAATTTTTGTTAAAATGTTAAAAAAGACACTACTTGAAAAAAAGTAATGATTGTGAATGATTATTTTCTATTTTTGGCCATATTGCGTTTTGTTGTCGAGGGCGAAAACCTGGATTATTTATAAGGCCAACGTAATAAATGCCTAGATATACGGAAACTATTACTTCTGTTCAGAAAAAAAAACTACCTGACTACAAAATATTATAGTAGATGTTGTTTCTTCCAATTTTCTCAAAAACTAAAATATATTTTTTAGGTTTGGGAAATTGTCGTTTAATCAATAAGTGACAACACCATTTATAACTAAAAAATTATTGTGTTGTTTTCCAATCTTTGATTTCTTAAAAAATATCCCATCCCATTCCATTTTGTCTTCTTGTGACCTTAACTTCCCACTCCAGAGTTAGGTATACCTTATGGCAAATTGTTTATTTTTGTTTTCAATGTTCATAAAACGCTTCAAAATGTGACAAATAAGCTATAAAAGTTAATTTTTAAAGAACATTTAAATTTTAAGAATACCTGTTTAGTTGACAAATTATATTTTATGAATAAAATCTAAGAAATTGCTTATTTTCTCATAAAAAAGATGTAAAATTGTATTCAATTTTTAAAATAGTCAAAAATCCAATTATATTGTATACGGTATTGTATCTTCAGAAATCATATTTCCCTTAATTAATAGGAAAATATTTTGGTTAATATAAATGAATTACAATACTACAAATTTAAAATAAGCCTTGCTGAATTTTATAATATGAAAAGTTGTAATATTAATAAAAAGTAAATGCAAAAAAGCTAACTATATCATTTAAAACAAGCAACACAGTCTCGTCTGGCACTGACAGACAATTCACAAAAAAAATGTCAATTAATAAAAGTTTATGTTAATTATATTTGTCAAGATTATGAATTACAATACAACAAAAATGTGTAAAGAAAAAACCGCAATGCCATTGAATCTATGACTTTAATAGTCACAAAACTAATTAAATTACATGCGTGAAAACAAATAAAATTTAATTGCTCAAATCTAAACGAGACAAAAACAAAAAATAAATATAATTATTCTTCATAAATACAATTTCAACCAATTGTCTTTTTCATAAACAAAAAATCATAAAGTTCAGAACTCACTTGTATATGAATATAGAAAACCATAAAGACGAAGAAGCGACGCGATGTGACGCAACGAATGAAGACGTTTTGTTTACTTTAGTAATAGTAAAATTATACAAATAGTTTCACACTCATATCCGTAAATGGTTTTATTACTGCAATATTATTTATACTATTATTGGCTTTATTATTCTACAAAAACAAAACAACATTTATTTGGATTATGGCAAACGAATTGGAAGAAGAAATTGAGTCATTAGGGCGAAACAAGACAGAATCGAAGAAAAAGGATGATGATGGATGATGGTGGAAGTATAAATAAACTTATGAGTAAAGTGTTTATACTCGTAGATATTATATCTTTCTCAAGACTTCAACATCAACATGCAGTCATAAAATTCGTATGAAGGTGCTAAATGGATAATATAACCCAATTTCATTTTTCCACTCGAGCCTTGACTTATATTCTGTACTAAAGGGCGAGAATTCGTCCTTTCTTCATGTAAGAACGTCTTGTAGACTCTCGCGCTTGAAAATACACTTCTTCTGGCAATATAATATAATATATCGACAGGGCTCTAACTTTTTGACTATAAAGTTTTTCTGTCTGTTTCCATGTTTTCAGGATATAGAAGAGAAGTGCCGTTTCACATCGTATAAATTAATAAGCCATCGACATGCAGGATATTATTTTTACTATATACTGTCTCTCGTGTTCTTTCTATGTACATAAGTGTTTCTCTGTCTCGTTCTATCTATCTTTTCCTATTTTGTATCTGAAAATCAGCTTTTCACATTTAAAAAGAAGCACATAATTATGTTCTCATAAAGTCTCTTGGTACCACTAATATTCTTAGGTTTTTATTATTTAAGAGTCCACGAATGCCTCGGCCCCGCCGCCTCACAGTTTTGAGTCCTTTTTAACGGCCCCTATGAAAAAAAGACTTATAACTCGGAACTCTGATTGATGATATATGTATATGATGGCTATTTGTGGTGCGGGTATTTAATGTATTTATTTATATATACTTATTATATATTACGTTATATGGGTGCGATTCCTTATACCAGCTAATGGGTCCATAAAAACCTGACCATTAATGGAGATTTTATAAACTTGATGGAAAAAGGCCTGGTTGCGCTAATTGATATTTATAGAAAAAAAGAAAACATAGTATCCATGATTCAGTTAGAGTAATTATGAAGAAAATGATGATGATGATTATAATGTGGTGGTGGTGATATGGTGTTGATTTTTATTTGTGGCAGTAATATAAGAATTTTAGTATAAAAATTGCGTGTGCTCATAAATTGTTTATTTAACTACATTAGTGCATCAAGATAACACCGAAGCGAGAATAACTAAAAAAAAGCTGTGATGACAACCACACTGATAACTTCCCATCCCGTCTGTCGATTTTTCTTGCTTAAAAGTTTGTAGGTTTTCGTGTTTTGGTAAAAAAATTGTCAGTTATTGAATTACCTATTCTTAAAAATTTTAAAATTATCAACAATATTTTGCATATACTGAAATAGTTTGATTTCAAAGTTTTTCGAGATTTTTAGTCGAAAACCAATTTTTACCAAAGTTTTTATTTCTTATATAAACAAATACAAATTGGTTGAATGAAATTAATTTGAAGTCAATATCTTCTATTGTTCACGAGATATCGAGAACCGAACATCAATTTTTACCAAATTTTCGTCCCATTTTTGGAAGATCATGTGAAAAACATGATTCCTCCAAATTGACACCACAAACGTGAGATATGTGTTCTTGGGCTTTATTTATGAACATCGCAATTGATAAACGCACAGGATATTGCAATCTTTTGAATTTAAATGGCATATCAGTTGGACTCATGGGGATACGCGGTATCAAACACACTTCTCCTTTTAATTTACCAGTTAAGATTGTAGCTTTAATCAAATTTGGCAATAACTTTTTCACTGCCAAACTGGTGTCATTACATAGTTTTGGTGGATTAATGTTTCGCAATAATATAATCAAAGAACCAATTTTCAGATTCAAGAAGTGCGGTAGTATACCAGCCGGTTTCAATGAATTTAAAAATTCAATTGGATAATTCATTGCCTCTTGATTCATAACACTGTCAATTGATTTATATGTCGTGAATACACTTGGCAGTTTCGATTGAATTTGAAAATAAATTTCATTGATATGAATGTTTTTCGGTGCTAAAATGGTGCGTTCTCTCAACCAATCATGATTTCTGTAACTCTGAAGAATATTCGGTAAAACACATTCAACCAACTTATCTATAGATTGCGCAATTGTACAAAAATTGTTCGGTAAAGTGATCAATCCGTTGGTATTGTCGATTGGTATTTTACCATCACCAATTTCTTACAATTGTTTTGATATCTCATGGGCAGTTGCATCATTATGCAGATGAATACGCATATTAATGTTCAGTGTCAATTTTCGTACATATCTCCATAGAACTGATGACTTCAAATAGGCGTTTATTTCATTAATAGGAGTTTATCGAGGAATGAGAGGCAATGTTTGACGAAAGTCCCCTCACAGTAATATCAGAGCACCACTTAAACAGCTGTTGATTACCGTGTGAATCTTGCATTAATTGATTAGATGCGTCTATTGATTTTTTATGAGCCATTGTGCGCTCATTCCATTAAATAATTGACCTTAATCGCGGAACTTTTGCCATGTCAGAATTTCTCGAAATATTGCAATTGGAGTTTCAATCACCCGTACATTCAATGGCAATTTTAATGCAGAGTGTGCGATCCGACCCGACCACCTTCTAATAATGTACCAGCAATTCCCAAAGATGCAAGTGCCAATGCAATTTTCTCTTAAGATCCAATAGTAGCTAAAATCAAAAATACAACGAAAGTTTTGCCTGTACCACCAGGTGCATCCAAGAATTATAATCCACCTGTATTATTGGAAACGGCAGTCATGATTGTGTCATACACAAGTTTTTGTTGAATATTCAGTTTAGCTGTATTCGATTGTACAAATAAACGTTAATCATTAGAATTAAACTCCTGCTCACGTTGCAATTCACGATCAAAAAAATCATGTATCTCACGATTTGGTGCGGTCATACCCATTTCTGCTAATGCCTTATTTACAATCGTCTTCAATTATTATTACAGCTTCGTTATACATTTCCAAAGTAAACAACAAATCGGGATTTTTTAAGTATTAGTACAAATTGCTTGTATATGGGAATATTGAAAGATGTTGATTTTGCCTTTTCAAGATTTTTTTTTTAATTTTCTCTGCGCACTCCACGAATAATTCAAGACGAAAATTAGCCTATTGGTAAAGGCATTGTTGAGCTTTAAGATTACAACGAAATTTGGCATTGATTTTTATATATATAGATGTCGGAAAAAAATATTTTCTGTAAGAGTTTAATGCCAATATTTTTAATTTTTGAAAAGATAATTGAATCGAAAGTAAATTTATTAATGTTTTGTAGGAAAACTGTCAATTCGATTTTTGTCGAAATGTTACTGAATATTGAAAAAAGGACCACTGACTCAATTTTTGAGAGTCCTTTCTGCATCTTTCTACATTATTATCTGTATAACAAAATTTGTTTGAAGTCGATATCTCCAGTGGTTCGTGAGCTATGGAAGACAAAAAATCGTCGCGAACGTACGGACGTACCGACGTACAAACGTACGTGATGCGTGTGGCACGTACAGACATCTCTTTAAAAATCTTTTATTTTCACTTCGAGATATTTCAAAATTTTCAATTCGACAAATCTGACATATTACAATGATCTTAACTTTTTCCAAAAACTCCATCTTTAAAGTTCAGTTAAATGAATCACAACTGATATCAGCTTTCAAAAAAAAATTGGATTCTGGAACTCTTAATACTCTTCAGAAAATATGCTTGGTAAAAGACAAAGTTTAAGTTATATTATTTTAAAGGAGTTTATTTATCAGAAAAACAGTCAGTTATTTATTAACACATTATATGACTAAATCAATTTTTTAACACAATACCAAATATCTTGAGTTTTTGACAGAAATTATAGATTTTGGGAAAATCAAAAGCGTTTCATTTTCCTTTTTTTTAATAAATTTAAAAACTATGTTGTTACCCCCATTTTTGCTCTCAAGGCGTCAATTAGAGCTAAAATAAAGTTTAAAATATGAACTTGATTCCGTTTAGACAGAAGTTTTCTGGAATTCAGTTAAATTGAATTTTTTTTTAGATAATTAAAAATAAACTTACCTTTAACCTTCGATTTTGAAATTTTATTTGAAATTAAGATTTCGACTTAATGTGTAATTTCAATTAAAAAAAAATCAGAAATAGTAATTTTATTAAAATTATCTGTGTGTTAGGTATAAAAATTAGGTATTTGCGAAATATAATTTTGATCTCTTTCTAAATGTACATAGTACATACTCGTAGATTAATATAAAATAAATAAAGGGTTATCCTAGACATATAAAATACTTTTTGTGATATTTATTTTTTATTGTACAGTTTAAAATTTGTAAAACACTACATCATGACCACCAATGATCACCACACAAATTGTTGCAAACATTGATATTCTTTTGATATAATTTTTGACCACTTTTTGACATGTATTGGGCGGTATCCCAGCCATAGCTTGACGAATGTGGTTCTGAAGTGCTCAAGAGTTGGAGGTTTATCTGCATAAACACAGTCTTTCACGTAGTCCCACAAAACAAAAGTCCAGCGGTGTCAAATCACATGATCTTGTTGGCCAGTTGATATCACCACGACGAGAAATTAGCGCCCAGGAAATGTCTATTGCAATAAAGCCATATTCGCTCGAGTTGTGTAAAATCTGGCACAGTCTTGTTGAAACCACATATTCTCCAAGTCGTATTCTTCAATAGCAGGCAAAAAAGTCAGTTTTCGTATGATAATAACCCTCCGAATGGACGGTTACAGTCGTTCCATCGTCGTGACTTTTTGTGGATCTAATGGCATCTTTTTTTATAATTTACAGGTACTCAAGGGGTTATTAGTACCCTTTATATGTTTATATTTAAACACAGTTCGAGCATTAGGAAAATAGGGAAGGATTTAAAAGGAGATACCGGTGCACATTGGTGTTAGAGTTCTGAACATCAAAATGGGAGGAAAAAACAGAGTTGGCTAAAGCATTCCACATTCTCGATTTAAGAAAGAATCTCTATACTTGACCGTACGCCCAAAATTAAGCCCAAGGGTAAACTGATGAGCATTCCTGGAAGTGCGAGTATTACGGTGATGGTTTAACGGGTGGAATGCAACTGTCTTATTCTACAGAACATTGTTTGTAAAAATATCGATAAAACAACGAAAATCGATTGAATCGTATTTGAGGATTCTCAGAACTCTAAATACGATAATTTTGGTTATTGTATATTATATACACACCTGTTGTTCAAGCACCTATTCGACATGTATATATAACGTTAGACGTGAATGGTCAGCTAGCTTCATTTGTTGTTTGAACTAGATGTTATATAGATGAAGGCGTAGATCCAAAATTCCTGAGAACGACGAGGAATCGACTCATTTGGGTCTTCGGCTGAATTTTGGTTGGTTGGACGATTAAGTAAATCTCGATCTCCTCTTAAAGCACGATATGAGGCTGTGGGAGAATCACCACTTTTGTATTTGGTTTTAGCAATTTGTATGCGTTTTGCGATAGTTAAGCGATCTATTTTCGTAAATGTTAGACTTTCAACTGAAAAAATACTCGGTTTAAAAACTTAGTTAACAAGTAGAATTCTTCAAAATTAAAATAAACAATCTTTATAACTTTTAACTTTTTAACTCTTAAACAAAAATATATATCAAACTAATAACAACTTTAGTCCACGCCTGAGATTTTGTCGCTTATGTACCTACCAACGAAATTAACCTTACCTACCTGCGCTGGAAAAATATATAAGTTAGAAAATTTTCATATAGTTGATCGGCTGCTTACGAACCAAATTGTGTGCAAGATACGAAATGAAAAAGCAAACATTTTTAAAAATCACATGAATGGTCGAAAACTTTGGCACAATCTTCGTGCCGTCGGTATTGGTAAGCAAAAAAGTCTGAGTGTGATCAATATTGATAAGTTGAATAAGGGATTTTTTTACATATCCAACTACATTGTCACCAAATCCTTATGCGGATTACTAAATCAAGGAGTTAATCATTCTTTTCCCTCTGAAATTGAGCTTGAGTTTGGATTGGCTGGAATTGATTGTACCTACTGATGTGGTTGAAAGTTTGACAATGATTATATCTAATGCCGTCGGAGTTGATGATATATGTCCAATTTTTGTTAAAGTTTTACTTTCATTTATTTTGACTTACATTTATTACATATTATAACATTTATTCTCATCTCTGTACTTACAACTGGCGTTTTCCAAAGGCCCTTATGAATGTGACGTAAGATATAAGGCAAGCACTTGATGACGATAAGGTTAGTTTCTTAGTTTTTTCTCAAAAGCCTTTGACACAATAAACCACTCAGTTCCCATTCGCAATCTACTACAACAATTAAACTTCACAATTTGTGCAGTAAGTCTGATACAATCATATCAGAAACAGAAAGAAAGCAGGCTGTATCTATTGTAAATAAAATCATCTTTTTCTGCCATTTTTGAAATGTGTTCCTCAAGGCTCGATTTTGGGCCAAAATCTATTCTCACTGTACATTAATGAATTACCATCCATGTTTAACAACACACTTGTACACTTGTGCTGTCTAATTGTATTTGAGTAGTCCTCTTCGTCTAATTGAAAACAGTGTCCATAATATTAATCACGATCTTCGAAGCATCTATATTTGGTCTCAGAGAAAAGGGCTAGTTTTAAATATTACAAAGACTTAATGCTTAGTTATATCTAAAAAGCCTCTTGATCTTACTAATTTCCCTCACTTATTTCTGAATAACACTGCCGTTCATTTTGTAGCACCTGCCAAAAATCTTGTAGTGAACTTTAAAAGTTCCTCAACTTGGGAAAATCAACTAAATTCAATTGTGTCCTTCAGGAATCCCAATAACTTACTCCTATAAGAACTCGTATCATGTTGGCCCAAACTATGATTATTCCTGTACGATTCGAAGAAAAAAAGAAGAGTCGCATTTAATAGCTCTATAAGATATATTTATGGTCTAAAAAATATATGACCACATTTATGGCTACGTTTCATGTATATACATTTGTACATTTTATTCAATATAGAACACTCCTTTTTCCTTCAGAATTAAACCGACCAATTAACCGCAGTACCTGTTTTCACGACATTCTTCAAAATAAATTAAAACTATACTTTTTTTTGTCTTTAATGCAATTATTACCAATACTAAAATCAATTAATTAAAAAAAAATATTAATTTTTTCACACTTTTTCTATTTTCTGTTATTAACTCAGTTTTTCATTTTTTTTAATTCTTGTTTTGAATGTATGTTTAATTATTTAAAAAATAATACTGATTTATATTCTAGCTTTGTGAATTATTATGTTAGCTTTAAAACATTAAATGCACCTTAAAGCTTTCACAATAAATAAGATATTGTATCTTCTTAATATCTTAAAAATAATCAAAACTACACTAAGAAGCGTAAAAAGAAATTGGTCTTCAATAAAATTTTGATACTTATGCTTTGGATATTTTCTGACAACACAAGAACTTAAATTCTTAAGAAGGCTTAAAGGATTAGATAGTTTTCGTTACTACTTAACTATTTTATTCATCAGCTTACTACTTAAATCAAGATTTTCTCAAGATACGCTTAAAATTCCAAATAAAAGTTAAAATGCTTCCTTAAATTAATTCACATTTTTGTATATTTTATAACTTTATAACGGAGTTCATTAACAGCTACCATAGTTAAAACAAAGAACGGAAAAAGCCTTAAAAAAAGGCTAGCATATTTTATCATACATTAATTAAGAGACTCCCTTTAGCTGCCTAAGACTTTTGTATGGGCATGCCTTGGCAAGGCGAACATGCTAGATGATATCCATCAACATGCATGTCAGGATTTCATAGTATAAGCCTGATGGCTGTTAATTATAATTTCAGGGTGCTGCGGGCATCAAACTAATCTAAAATTCTATCTAACTTTTCTCAACTTACCGTAAATAATATACCAAAGCAGTTGGTGTAAGACCGCAATTAGTTTTATATCTTTATTTTTTCTTTGCTACGTATGCGTGTGTGTATATTCATTGCCCTGTGGCATCGTTGGCCATAAATCTTAGCTTGTTTCCCGGTTAATCTGTTGGTATACCTACATCCCTAGAAAATCTTACACACAGTTAGGTATATAATGGAGGTCCGGACGGCCATGTTTGTTCGTCTCTCAAAACAACCTTAAGATGCCATGATGGAGAAAAAGAGAAAACAATCACACAAGAGCCTGCGCTGCACCAACAAAGAGAGGCTACCACCATCATAACCATCAGCAGCCATGATTAAATCTATGGACCGACTAATACGACGACGACGACCATGCTCATGGACCATAAATGGCCTTTCCATTAAATCAATACCTACCCCAAACTTGACTGCCCACCATTGATTGGATTTGTCGCTATGCGCATAACGCACTGCTTAAGGGTGGAAAATATTATGAATATGAGAAATAATTGGAAATTTACTTTGTGGCTTAGTTATTATGTGGTTGAGTTGTGAACCATTTACCTACCTGTAGAAAAAAAAACAAACAAATCAGTGAAGTTACCTGCCACAAACTCCCGCCTTAAAATTCAGTTTCAATTTTGTTTCATTCTTTCCTGCGTCTTTATTGATTTGTGTTTCTCTGTTTTTCTAGTTACTTTTTCATATTATTCATTTTGAGTGTACTAAAAGATACACAAAAGTACCTATTTCTGTGTGCTCTCTTCAATAACTGGGTTTATGTATACGATATTGACTTAAATCGTAAAAATACGGTTTACTTTACGACCATTGAAATTACCGATATTAAGTCACAAAAATTTCCCCTTGTCTTCGAATAAACATTCGAAAAAGTTTAGAACCGAACCAGTTGTTTGGAGTGTTTCTCTTTTTTGGATGTAGGTAGTTCAAAATATGACCGTAAGATGGCAGTTAAAAAACGAAATGGTAACATTTTAATAGGGTAAATTTTGATTGAGTTGTTAACTACTTTTGTAATAAAAATAATATTTATGCACAAAATTATTTGTTTCATTAAAACAAAATTAAAATAAAGTTACTCTTGAAGTAATATTGAGCCTAAATAGAGTTTTAATGTTTTAATAGTAGGAACAAGTGGAAGAAGGATAATTTGATACTTTTAATCTTATTTTATAGGTATTTAAAGCACATCTGTTTTAATTTTGTTAAGGAAACATTCTCTTGAATTTAAGTTTTTTGAATAAACCCAAAATATGGCTACAAAATATTAGCCATGATATAATTTAATTTATTGTCAATTTCCTTAAATACTTACTATCTTATTTTAGATATTTTCTTCTATTTAAATTTATCACAAGGTTTTTTTTGTATGAAAATAGAATCCCTAATGTAACCATAGAAAAAGAATAGGTGTTTCACTTTTTGAGTAGTTTTAAGTGTTGGCTGGAGTCCGACTAAACAGAGAGAAGGAAATGGTAAGGAAATATTTGAATAATTTATATAATACCCGTGTTTTGTTGGAAAAACTATCAATATACTATTAGGATCTTTTACGAATAACAAAAGCAACATCCGTAGTACATAAAAGTTAAAGTAGAATCTTACGGATGGTTTTTTGACATACGAGTCTCGAATGGATCTAATGTGATTTCGTTCTCAAATGTTAGTACGATTGATAATGTATTTGTATCTCGATGGCTTGGTTCGTTGAGTAGTTGTGCATTTGGAATCATGTGTTTTCCATTGGGGAAAAAAATCCATCTATTTCTGTTGATAATATTTAGTTTGGTTTGTGAAAATGGACTAACTAGGCTTAGGTATTTTGCAAGAGAAAACTATAGGAAAGATAATTAAATTTGTCTATGTTTCCACCAAAGGTTTATCACAGTTTAGATTAAATAAATCTTCATGGTGTTTCCACCGCACAAGAAAATTTAAAAGTGATTAAGTTTTACAGTAATTTATAAAACGCAAATGGTGTTTCGATGCGTCTTATGAAGTGCAAGTGAGATAGTTTGATTCGTGAAAAACTGAATAGTTCAGCACCATATGAGAATATGCTACCTAACCCATATGCATTTTTTTTAAATTTGATTAAAACAAAACTATATTTTTTTAACACAAACATGGAAATAAATAGACCATAATGCATTTTCTGTAAAACCAACTCCACACAGGTTTTTCTTCACAATTTTTGACTCGACTCCAATCTCCGACCGGAATCGAGTCGAATCAAGCTCATTTAAAATTGATGCAGGTATGTAAAGAATTGAGTTGAGCTTCAATCTCGCTTTAACACCACATGTTAATGTGTAGTCTTCGAACAAACTCCGTCCTTAAAGCAATTGCTAAATTAACTTTTTTTATAGAATCTCAATTTTCAGATGTTTTCTTACCATTTCTTCTTAAAAATTGTCTATTTTATTAGTTTTAGTACGTTTTTTTGGTAAAGTTAATTTTAACTTTTGATTTTAAAAAAACTTTCTTCTATTGGTGTTTTTTTTATTATTATTATGACAGGTATTCTTTGAGTTGTATCTATTTTTAAATACAAAAATTTGGCTACTGCCGATGCATTTTCTTGGGAATTTTCTAGAATACCAAAAAACACGGGTAATGAAAATGGTACTTAAAAGCAAGTTGTTAAAAATTTGTTTTATTTTAATGCTTCGTACTGCTTAAAACTATTATTATATATGTTATCAAAACAAATGTTCTGGATGAGATCATTACACTGGTCGACAAGGTTTTCTTACTGAATTGAATTGAATTTTTTAAATGCCTCAATTTAAATTCCACTTCAAAATTTACATATCACGCCAGGTTTTTGAGAAAAAACACTTAAATAAGGCTTTTTAACGCTATCTAAATTTATGAAGTAGCTTTTTTTTCAATAAAATCCGTGATGGTTTTCCAAATCTATAATCCTTTTTTCAATATTCAGATGAAATATTAATATCATTGAAAAAATCTTCAAAAGTTGTTATATTTCTCCTGATTTTTACAAAAATCTGAGAGATGAAACGGGTTTCAATAGACAGAGGCAAAACGGTTTGAAAGTACGTTTCTGGTAACGAATCTATTGTCTTAACAATTTTATTATACCAAGTTTTTGAGCAAATAATTTCTCTACAATAACAGCTCTGAAATTCAACTCCAAGACGTATTTTTCGAAACTATGAAAATACTAACTTCAGGGTTTGTTCAAAATAATATTATAAAGACTCATAATAAATGAAAATTTTCAAAAATCAAGTAAGATACTAAATTCATTTAAATTGTATGTAGAAGAAAAAGATTTGTACTTGCAAAAGAATCATACAATTTATTGTTAATAGGTATTTTGAGTTTCAACTTAGCCTTAAAAACTCTGTTTTTTGATTTTTTTAGCATATTTAAAGCGGCATATTTTAAAAACTCGATGTGATAGAAGAATTTAAAGGCGAGATTAAATTTTAGAACATCTTAATCTCTTTAAAAAGTAATTTTGTCGACCAGTGTTATTATTAGATTGGTCCCTTACAAAATGAGGCGTCATCACAAAACAGTGCACTGCCGCAATTTCAAAATTAAATGCTTGAACAAATATACAGTCATTGATATGTTTAGAAAAGTCTTGTTTTTGTAGTTTCTACTCATTTTATAGTATTTCTGAAAATAAAAAATCTGCAAAACTCCCAAAACTTTAAATTCTTGGAATTTCTTTTTCAAATATTATTATATTATGACGTTTTGGAGCACAAGTCTTTAAAATGAAGTCTGTTTTTCTTTAAGCAAAGATTGAATTTGAATATAACACAGTGTTAACAACATTTAAAAAAATAAAACAATTTGAAACCAGAAGTTCTTCTTTAGTTGAATGAATGAAAAATTATTTTAATACAAACAAAAAACAAACTTTGAAAGCCACGTTTAAAAAATTCTAATTGGATTGTAAGGTTTATTTTATTTCTGTATATTTTTCAAGAACCTAGTTATTAACTTTTGCAAACAAATTTGTATTTTAAGTTGTATTTATTAAAAACATGCAAATATTTTCGACCATAAAATCTAGATACAAAAAGTAGATTTTAAACATTTTCAAATTAAAACTTAAGTTCTTAGGGACAACTTTCATTTTTTATACACTAACTGATTTTAAACAATTTTCCTTTTTTGTTCAAGTGTTCTTAAGACCTTAAATAGACTCATAAGATTCTTAGTCCAATGTACATAGCTCATTTTCTAATGTGGAGTAGGATTTTTCTCTAATTAGAATTCTCAGCCTAAAAAGGTACTACAAAAATATTTTAAATTTTAAATTTAAATTTTATCCTGCACATTTAAATTGTTTTAACTTTTCAAATAAGTCGACAACAAACAGCTTAAACTCCAATTATTGATTGCATACTTTTTAAAAGAACCTTAAAAAATACTAGTTAGCTTACAAGGATAAATTATCATGTTGATATTTGTAAGGACATCAATAGTAAAAGAAAGTTATCATGTGTGAGTCACATCTTAACTCGTTATTTTGTAATACATTTCTTCTCAAAGTTTGCTTTTCTACAAAAATATCTAGATACACGTACAATGTTTAAAACATTGATAAGAAATTGAAAATATAAAAATGAATTGATAGATAACTAAAAAAGGGTTTCACGAGTTAAAATGTCCATACTTTTGGTTTTCCAGAAATAATAAATTTTGTTTCACGGATCGACAGATGAAGAATGGACTTAAGAAAAGAGGCTTGGTTACGACCAACAGTGATAACTTCAGGTCCCGTCAGTTGATTTGTCTTGTCTAAGACTTAAGCAAAATATTTATAACAATATCTTGTGTGGGATAAATAATTTGAAGTTAATATCTTTTTTTGGTTCTCCCAATAATTGACTCGAAAACCATTGCTGATCAGAGTTTTGTTGTTTTTGTAGGTTTTCGTGTTTTGTTATAAAAGTTGTCAGTTGAATTTTTCTAAAAAATGACTTCAAATTACCAACAATACTTTGCATATGATGAAATAGTTTGGTTTCAAAATCGTTAGTTTTCGTTAACGAGATTTTTAGTAAAACATTTTAGATTAGATTTTCCTAAGAACAATATCTTACGTTAACAATAAAGTTTAGCACAGAATGAAATCATTTTAAAGACAATACCTTCATTTATTCACGAGATATTGAGAATCGATTATCTATTTTTACCTACCATTTTTACCTACCAATTTTGGTAACTTTTTTTTTTTTTTAATTTAACTGATAGTTGGATTTTTTATAAAAAAAATCGCTTAATGTGGAAAACTATATTTTCTATATGATGAAACTAGTTCGAAGACAAATATCTGAAAGATATTTAAGTCGAAAATCAGTTTTTTAAAAACTTGTAGTACCAAATATTTTGGTAAGGTTTTTGATTTTTGTAAAAAAAACTGTCGATTTGATTTTTATCACAATTTTACCGAATACGTCATTCGTTTCATTTCGTTTCATACATTTTTTTGGAGATAAAACCTTTTTTTGTAAGATATTAGAGGTGACTATAATTTTTTAGTTTGCTTTTGATTAGAAAAAACCGATATCTAGATATTGGTAACATTTGGTAACCTTGAAAATTCGAAAAATTTCAAAATTTTCAATTTGACAAATCGGTCTGGATACAATAACTTCCTAAGGAAAGTTAAGAATTGAGTGGGAAGTTTTTTACTATAGAAAAAAAGTGACACATTTTGTTCCCAAATAACTCTCAAATTAATAACGATATCGGCTTCAATTTAATTTTTTGGTATCAATTTAAAAAAAAGTATTTAAAAAAATCGTATTGACAATTTTTATAAAAAAATAAGAACCTGAAAAAATAGTAAAAATTGATATTTACTTCAAACTAATTTTGACAGGAAAATTTTTAGAGATATTGAAAAGTTTTTTACTACGAATAAAAATGTACAAAAAGTACTAAACAAAATTGGCAAAAACTGATATTGGACTTGAATATCTCGAGAACATTTAAAAGTGTTGTCTTCAAAATTATTTGTTTCTGTATAAAAGATTTATGTAAATATAAAAACTTTTTTTAAGAAAAATCCAACCTGCATATTTCTTATATAAGACAAAAAATATTTCGGGAACAAAAATATGTAATAAAATTAAACTTATTTTATCAAATTTAAAATATAAAACTTTTGGTTACTTTTTTTGAAAATTCAATTGACAACTTTATTTATTTACTTTTTGACACATATTGGGCAGTATCTCAGCCATAACTTGATGAATGTTGGTTTTTAAGTGTTCAAGAGTTAAAGGTTTATTTGCATAAGCACGGTCTTTGGCATAGCCTCACAGAAAAAGTCCAGCGGAGTTAAATCGCATGATCTTGTTATTCGATTGATATCGCCATGTCAAATAAAAAGAAGTCGCTTATCATATGACCATAACTCTCCGACTTAACGGCGACAGTCGTTCCATCGTCGTTCGCGATGAAGTAAGGTCAAATCACACCTCCGGACCAAAGAGTGCGCTAAACATAGTGACTTTTTGTGGATGTAATGGCCTCTCTTCAAATACTTAAGGATTTTCAAAACCCCAAATACGAACATTCTGTTTATATTAACGTACCCACTGAGTGAAAAATGTGCTACGTCGCTGGAGAAAACATTGTTCGAAAAACCGCTGTTCAACCATCTACAACGACGAGACGTTTTGAATGGTCACATGGCCATAATGTGCCGTAAGGCAGTCCAAATTCCTGAATACGACGAGCAATCGACACATTTGGGTCTTCAGTAACACTTTCACTTAAAGCAGCGATATTTGAAGTTGTACGAGCGAAGCGATGATGAATAGGCATTACAATATGTGTAAACAATCCAGGCTCTAAAAATTTGTTCACAATTTTGCCAATTGCTTGCGTATTTGGACGATTATGTAAATCCCGATCTCCTCTTACAGCACGATATTGAAATGTGATTGGGAATCACCATTTTTATAGTAGGTTTAACAATTAAGCGATCCCTTTTCATCAATGTCAGACTTT